>NC_046367.1:37705326-37946448 GCF_011125445.2 Fundulus heteroclitus | reverse complement strand
AGTAGTTGTGTGGAGACAGTACTTTCAAAAAAAGTTGTTCTTCAGCCTCACTGACTTAGCGCTTTGTTTTGCACATCATAACATTTAATCAGCAGTAATTCTCCTGCACAGAAAGTTATCTGAGCAGAGTGCATAGACCAGGTCACATGAGATAGCTAGATCTTTCAGCAGCTACATTTTAATAAAAAGTGAAAAATACTTAGGTTGTTGAGAGGAAATTAAAATTTATCAGATTAACAAATTATTGTGAAGGTTTATAACAGGGATTAGCAAACAGAGTACAACACAATAGGCTATGATTTTTAAAATCTGGTTCTACTAACCACATCTGTAGTGCTTGCTGGCTAACACTGTATGCTGTAGACAAGAAGACAGTACACCAGCATCACGTGACAGAAGTTTAATCGGGGACTTTGATTTTTTTTAATAAATCACATAACGCTTTTCCAGTTATACTGACCTCTTAAAGTGCTAGGTGTTACAGCCACATTCACCCAATCGTGAGTGTGACTGGATGAATGATGTGTAAGGTAAGGGGGTGTTGACTGTGGTCTCCTTTTCTCCTACTACAGCAGCTCAACAAGCTCCCATTACAGCTGTAGTTGCACAATTGTAGGCCTTGTTCTTATTCATAAAATGAAATAATCGCAGACAAATCTGGATACATTTTAAATGGGGAAAAATAAACTGTCCCTTTTAATCAGGGTTGTGTGGTCATTGTAGGACAGCAGGTCCATGAGTTGTCCGTAACGCCCGTCCTTCCAGTACGGGCTCCGTAACTTGTCCATCTATCATCTATATAGGCTTATCCGTGCAGGTTTGCAGGGATTTCCAACAATCGATGCACAGTTAGCTTGTATTAAATTATTTTGGGGTTACCTTGGTGTGCAATATTTTTGCTCAAGCGGCTGTTGTGAGCAGTTGGTAGAGGTAAATCCAGCTGTTTAGAGATGAATCTTGCTGTAAATCTCTGAGATTGTGGTTCCAACCCGGACGGCTCACAACTGACAGAGTCATCTTTTCCAGGTTTGATGTTTGATATGTAATGTTTTAAATCTAACTTTTCACTTTTCTTTGTAGCAATTAGAGACATCTAAATTGCACTATTAATAAAATTCATAACTGTTATAATGTCATTCCATCTATCCATCCATCTTCTCTAGCCACTTATCCATGCAGGGTTGCAAAGGGCTGGAGCCTGTCAGGAGATTTATGGTCAAGAGGTGGGGTAAACCCTGGACAGATCTATTTATGTAATTATTTTAACAGTTATTATCATCATTTCCTCCAAAAACCGGAGGGAGATTTTCAGTCAACAGGGCTGGAGTAGCGCTGCTCAGCTTTCACGTTCGACATAGCCACTGTCACTGATACACTAACCAGTGGAATAATGATTAACAGGGATAAATCTGATTTGAGGTTATAAAACTCAGGCATAACATAATTTTTTTTTTTGCTGTTTTACAAAACATCTGCTGACAAAACAAATTATGTCTGCTGTTAAACATGTTAAAATGTTTAACAGCAGATATTTGGGTAAAAGCACTCCTTATTTAAAATCTTTGAAGATCAGACCCCTCATCCATAAGACGTCCATCTGTGAGTCATGAAAATATAAAAACAGACTTACTCATCCCATCATGCTTTCATGGGTTTGCTGCAAGCCTTGATCTTGAAAATGCATAATCATGTCCAAGGGTTTACTCCTTGGAGGGTCATGATAGCACATCTACTTATGCAAAAACTTTTAAAAGAGACAACTAAACATGTAGTCTTTTTACATCTAATCACTTGCACACAGTTAAAACTGATAAGTAAATAATCATAGTTCCACTTGTAATTCTAATCAGAATATCTGAATCAACATGATGTTTATTTATGTTTGTAAGAATTACAGGACTACACAAAATACACAAAATCTGCTTTATTGAAACTTAGCTTGTGCATAAACAATTATTTGAAATCAGTGAACTTGGCACAAGATTACTGTAATTATAATTGGTGAATTGATTTTACATATAGTTATAACCAAATGTGCGTAACATCCTGAGAACCATTTTCTATTTGACATTAAAAATGTTAGATTTCTTGGATCTGTTCTCTGCTTTTGGCTGGTACCCCAGATTCTGTTGCCAAGGCCTGATGAAGAACAAGTGAACTCTTCTGTTTTGGATCTTGGGAACTACAGCACCACAGCCATAGAAGTTCCTTCAGCAGACTCTACTCTGCTATTAAAGGTTAGTAAGCTCTTTATGTCCTTTAAAAAATAAAGCACAGTTAAGTTTTCAATAGGGTGATGTATGATGGTGAAGTAAAAGAAAAAGGATTCAGAATTTTTTTTAAATAGAAATGTAAATGGTCTCTGTGGATTTTGCACATCCAGAGACTGAATCTTTTTCTCCTCAAACTAAGTCAGATTTGATGGAGAGAATCTGTGAACATCAATTTTAAAGTCTAGTCACCAATTCTCAACTGGATAAAAATCTGGACTGGCACTGGACTTTGGCTGGGCATTTCTAACACATAAATTTGCTTTGATTTAATCCATTACACTGTAGCTTTGGCTGTTTGTTTTGGCTTGTAGTCCATCCAAAATGTGAACCTGCATGCAGCTCTCTAGTTTCCTGCAGCCTCTAACAGATTTTGTTTCCTGTTTTGAGCTTGATTTATCTTCAGCCCTTTTCTGTTTTTGCTAAAAAAATAAAAAATAATTACAGACATGTTTTTAGATCTCAAGCAATGCTTTGCTTTTAATTTCAATACTACCACAATGACCTTCTGTTTTAAAGATGGTGCCTTCAGTGGATCCTTTACCCTTCAAACTTTTCCTGGGTTACATGGATTACCCCACTGACACAAATTATGTAGCGATGACCGAGATGCCCCTTCCGGGAACTACTCAGGGTAATTAATTTTTCCCTCTATTATTATTATTAGTAACTTTTATGTTTCAAATGAGACATTTGTGTGAATAACCAGAGTATGTTTGTGTCTGAGACAGAAGAAAGATATACCTGGCTTCTTAGCCCCGCAAATTTAAAGGGGAACACTGGGTTGCATTATCTGGTGGTGAGGCCTATTGTTGGTCCAGGTATCAAATCTATCAATGCCACGTTATCTATTACTCCCATTACATCTTCATGCAAATTTTGGAATGAAACTCTGCTGGACTGGAAGGATTCTGGATGCAGAGTAAGCATAATTATTTATCATTAAGAGGCAGTTCTAATTAATGTTGCTTGAATTCTTTTGTGATAATAAAGTTTGTTTTGTCCTTTAAGGTTGGTGTCAAGACCACACATTTAGTCACCCAGTGCCTCTGCAAGCACCTTACTTTCTTTGGCAGCTCTTTCTTTGTGACTCCAAATCTGGTCGATCCTTCACGCACTGCTGAGCTTTTTGCAACCTTTGCTGAGAATCCAGTGGTTGTGTGCTTTGTTGGCGCTCTATTTGTGACCTACCTCCTCGTGGTTGTGTGGGCCCGAAGAAAAGACATCAAAGACACAGTCAAGGTGAAATGTCTCTCCAGAAAATTCCCTTTTATTAATTGATTTGTATTTAAAGTATAGTTTTGCCAACATTGAGCATCTTAAAATTTACAATTTTGTAATATACTGAAATTGAGATTTACACTTATATACATATCTGATTTTATATATTTTTTTATTTATGTTACACTAATAGGCAAAAAGACGCTTTTAGCAAGAAGACCCCGTTTAACAAGGCATAACTGAATTCACGTTGGATGGATGGATGGATGGATGGATGGATGGATGGATGGATGGATGGATGGATGGATGGATGGATGGATGGATGGATGGATGGATGGATGGATGGATGGATGGATGGATGGATGGAACAGTAATGAGTTTTGTTCTTTTACTCATGCGCAGGTAAAGGGTACGGTGCTGGAGGACAACGACCCCATGGACAATTATCGCTATCTGTTGTGTGTTTGCACTGGACATCGTGTAGGTGCCTCCACTTCCTCACAGGTAGTGGAAATATTTTAAAATATATATTTATACAGAGTATACAATCATTAAATACATATACCTAAGTGTTAGATTTTGAAAATCTTTTTTGAAATTTTTTAAATAAAATAAAATTATCTGAATAACTAAATGAGTTTATGTCTGGATAATGTGCAGAAAACAAAAAATATTTATAGTGCTAAAATATGATGAAGTAAAAAAAGTCAGTGTAATCAGTAAATTTAATAACAATTTTTCATGAGTGTTAATCGGCAGATATATTGGAAAAAAGGTCTGAATTGGGTTTGCTTTATACACGTTTTAAGGGGTGCCATGAGTTCTTGCACTGGTGAATTTGGTGGGGGGAAAAAAATAATTATTTCTTGACATAGGATCTTTTTCTTATAGATTTTTTTTTCCTAAATGTCAGAATATGCTACAGAAATAGAAGATTCATTTATTCTGAGACTTTTATACATCTGTAGCATGGATGCAAAAACGTGTGCAGGCTGCTGTTGCTAAAATTTAATGTTACTTGGACAAGGAACTAATGCATGTGAAAATAAAGGTTGTTTTTTATAGGTAAGTATACACAGGATGCTTGTAAAGCATATATCTATATCTAATGCCAAATTATCTGAGCTTTTCTTGAAATTAAAACAGTGGTTCTGTATGTAACCTACTTACATATTGTATCATGTATGTAATTAAGAAAATTCTTGGTAAATATTCTGCAGTTATATCACGTAAGTTGTGGGGTCTATATAAGAGGCATTGTGTTTATGCTCCTTCCCCAGCCTGTACATACAGTTAAGAAGTTAAGAAGTTTTAAAACATAATATTTTCTCAGGTTATAGTCACTCTGCTGGGTGCAGATGGAA
Organism: Fundulus heteroclitus; assembly: GCF_011125445.2. Lineage (NCBI taxonomy): Eukaryota > Metazoa > Chordata > Actinopteri > Cyprinodontiformes > Fundulidae > Fundulus > Fundulus heteroclitus. The sequence goes on along the minus strand of NC_046367.1, from coordinate 37,941,593 downwards.
ACAGCAAGCCTCACCACCTGACTGATCCAAAGAAACCTGTTTTTGAGAGGGGAGCGGTGGATTTGTTCCTGCTGACTACACCCTCCTCTTTGGGCGAGCTGCAGGGCATCAGATTATGGCACAACAATTCTGGGAGTCATCCTGCTTGGTAAGAAATCACTAAAATATTTAAGAGACACAAAAATACTGAAATAATAGGAATAATTCTGTTTAAAAAAGTTGAATGCTCATGTTGGTAAAACAAACAACTTTGCTGTAATGTCTTCAGTCTTCCTGTTTTTTGCTGAAATCTCACCTAATGTTTAAAAGTAGCAATAAAATTAAATTTTTTTTTGAATAAACAGCAACATGCATTCAAAATGTTCAGTTTCTGTATTTCTGTACTTCCTCTGACTTCATTTTTAAATTCATAATTGAAACTCAGATTAGCAAGCATTGAATGTTCCTTAATCAAAAACATAAATGTGCATCTGCAATCAGGTATTGTCCATTTACTGACTGAAAAAACACCAGGTCACAAGTCAGGTTCTGTCAAGCTGAACGTCGGACACAGGAAAATTTTTGATGAAACCCCAATATTAACATCTTAAGACACGAAGAACAGTTGGCCTCATATAATCCAGACGGCATCATCATCATCACTTTATTAAAGACACAATTAGGTCCTTACTAGCAGCCATACAAACAAATAAAAAAAGGAAGAAACAATAAAATAAAAAATACTGGTGAAATCAGTTAAAATAATCACAAATGTATAAAGACTAAAACACCAATGGTGTAATTTTTTTTTATTATTTATTATTATTTTTTTTTGTGTCCTGTCAGACAATGTGGCAATTGAATTGTTGTCTTAATGCCAAAAAGAGCCCAACAGATTTTACTTTCACAAGTGGAGCATTACTGCTTTCGCCATAGTGCCCTGCTTGATTTATATGTGCAAGAAGCTTTATTAGATTTTATTCTGGGACTATTTCATGTTTAACAGACACTGAAACAGAATGCTAAAAGAGGAAAAAAGAGAACAACAGATGAGACAAAATGCTAAAAGGGAGAAAAGGTGAAAGAAAAATAGGAGAGGAAAGGGAGAGAGCAATATAACATCATCTGAGTCTGCTTCTACACCTGCAGAGAGAGATATAAAAAGAACAGCAAAACCAGCCGATATAGTATTACAGGTACAAACAACCAACACTTTGATACCATCACTGAAAAATACACAGTATTATTTAATACAAGATGTATAAAGTGACAGCTAAAGATAATAATAGGGGTGAAGTGAATCTGTAAGTACCTAAACCCCCCAAGCACCTGTAGGTGTTTGTCAGAGTACACTTGTGTATGTGAGGTTTATTCATAAGAAAAATGCTCAATAGTTGTTATGAGGAACCAAACAGCCGCCCCCGAGAGCACAGATGCAGACGCCAGGGGAACCAGAACCCCAGATACCTGAAGGGACCCCAGAGCAAAACTGCCCAAGAGAGGCCAATAAAGCCAACCTACCCAGTCCAAGATTTTATTTGTGAAATTAGCTAAACTACACATGCAGCTGCACATAAGGTTACGTAATACAGCATAAAAATCATTGATTTTTTTTCATTGATTTGATATCGTATTGTTGCACACTACATTCTGGCCTGTCTTTGTAAAACAAAAACAAAAAGAGCAAAAATTCAGACTTTATGAAATAAAATGTTGTTTTCTTCAGGTTTGTAGGCAACGTCCTGGTGCAGGATTTACAGACAGAACAGAAATGGTATTTTCTATGCAATTCCTGGCTGGCAATAGACATGGGTGATTGCTGCCTCGATAAACTCTTTCCTGTTTCTACAGAGATGGATCTGAAGAAATTCAGGTAAGGCATCAGTGTAGTGGCACTTTGAAGTGCACAATTACTATGCTAGCACACTATTATAGTCTACACAGTAAAAGCGAATCCCAGGATGCAATTTTTCATTGAATTTGAATGACAAGAGTTCAAATCAAATGTAAATCAGATGCAATAGCAGGCTTGGATGTCAGTTTGAAGAAACAAATTTTATTGTAAGAGAACCAAACCCTTTTGAAATGTGGCTTTAAAAAACACAAAGTTTTCAGCTGAAGCCAACTCCATGACTAATGAGGGTATTACCATTTTGAAAAAAAACATAATCTGTTTTAGGAATACTAATTTGCAAATCGTTAATAGTGAAATAATGTTTTGGTGTAATTAAAGCTCTCCATGCAGTCTAACCATAAGTTAGTTTAATTTAATTAACGAGTTTAATTGGTTGCAGGACTTTGAACTAACTGCAGTTAACAAGAATTCTTAAAACTATAAATTTTTCAATAAAATAACTATAAAATATCTGTTATTTTCTTATCTTTTCAGTACATCCCACAAATATTCTATCTAAAAACTGAGCTGATGACTTAAAGAGAATTCATGGCTTTTCTTTACTCTTAAAGGCAAATGTCATCCAAAGTTTTGTTGTATCAAGAAGAGATCAAACTATGACGTTAATCCTTCTCTAATTGGGAGTTTACTTGAATTTCTAAACCTTTAGATTTCACTTGGCTGCTTTTATCTTGCAGTAATCTGTTCTTCATGAAGACAGCGAGGGATTTTAGTGACGGCCACCTTTGGTACTCTGTGATCAGTCGACCACCGAGCAGCACTTTTACTTGTGTACAAAGGGTTTCCTGCTGTTTCTCCCTGCTGCTGTGCACCATGCTGACCAGCATCATGTTTTATGGGATCCCAACAGACCCCTCAGATCAGGTCATGGATTTGGGTACATGCAGTTTTGTTTACACGTCACAACACCAAAGGAAACAGAAGAAGAAAAGAAAACAGACCCGTCTCATGAAATCTGTGTTTTCAGGTCACTTTGAGTTCACCTGGCAGCAGTTCATGGTCGGGGTCCAGAGTTCCCTCATCATGTTTCCAATAAACCTCCTCATAGTCAGCATCTTCAGAAACACTCGTCCTCGGGAGACGTCTTGTTGTTGCAGCAAAACAAAGAAAGCGAGTCGCCTCCAGCAAAAGGGCGGCGTTTCTTTGCAAGCGACAACCACCGCCACCAACAATGGAAGCGTCACTTTAGAGATCATCATAAAAGCAAGTGCTTTGTTCCTTTCTGCAAAACAAACTTATAAAACCTTCACAAACCTGAAATTTATTTATAAAATTTTTACATGTGCTCTCAATCCTGTTTATTTCATTCTTATTTTATGAGATGGACCAGGAAAATTATACATGGTTTATAATATTTTTTACATGTAAAAATCTGTGTGCATACATTAGTTATCAGTCACCCTAGGGAATATCACATTTTAGAATGACCTTTCACTGCAAATACAGCGGCAAAAAATTGTTGTAGCTGGGTTTCGACTGGGTCATTTTGGCACATGATTTACTTTGAAATAAACCAGCCTGTTGTTGCTCAGTCTTCTGCAGCCTCTAAAACTATTTCTTCTGGGATTCCCCTTGATTCAACTCCATCCATCTTCCCATTACCCCTGACTAAGCTCCCAGTCTGTGGTATATAAAATATCACCACAGCATGATGGGGATATGTTGTACCAGCATCCTCATATAAAGTCACCATGCTTTACTTTGAGGATTTTCTTTTCAGGGTGACTTGCTGTGTTTTTTATTTTACCACAGATAGCACTTTGCATGTTAGCCAGAAGGTTGAACTTTGGTTTCATCTGACCAGAGCGCCTATTTGACTTGTCCATAAAAGCCAGATTTCTTGAGTGGACAAGCAATGGCTGTCCTGTCGAGAGGTTAGGCATTTCTATGCAGCTCTCCCGGTTCTTACTATGTGCTTCTTGGTTGTTTCTCTGATCACGGTTCTACCTGCCTGTCCATTCACTTCATGTGGATGGCCATGTCTTGGTAGAATTGTCGTTGTGCCATACTCTTGTAAACGGGTAAGGCTGGTGAACCTGATATTCAGCCAAACACAGAGTTAGGATTAAAAGGTTTATTGAAGGGGATGAGTAGTGGCATCTGAGGCAGACACGCAGAACTAGACTAGACAGATGAGTAACGGCTGAAAGTGCAGGCAGGCAGGGATGAGCAGGAGACCAGAAGATGCAGGTAGTGACAGACCAGAACGGGCAGAGCGAGCTGCTGGAACTCACGGGGAAAACCAGCAGAACTGCAGCATGTAGACACAGGCAACTTTCTTCAGGGAAGGGACCAGAAGAGTGCAGCTGACTGAGAACACAGAAACTGGCAGAGTCAAAGCAAATCAAACGAGACAAGGTGAGATCAGAACAGACGTTCTGGCAGGGATAAGTTGGCTAAAGCAGGTAATGTAGACAGGTGAACAGGTGAGCCAAGTTGACTAATTAGAGATCAGGTGGAGCTGATCTAGAACAAAGTCGTGGCTGGAGGGAGACTTAACAGATTGGATGATAGCTTTGAGGTGAAGGCAGATTAAAAAAACTCCAGAAAAATCCAAAACAAACACAAATCTAAATCATGACAACTTTCTCTATTTTCAATTGAAGAGTGTTGGGTGGGAGGTTCAAAGCTTGTGATATAACCCTATAATCTGCTGTAAACTCCACAAATATGCCCTATGTTTATTGATTACCTCTACAACTTCTGCTAGCAATAGTTGTACTGTATTTTAATTAGATGTATCGCTGTACAGGAGGTGAATACAAATACATACTATGGGTTTTGGATTTTTACTTGTACAAAAATGCCATGTCTCATTTCCATTCCACTTCAAAATACACGAGGGTTACAATTGTAAAATTACAAAAACATGTAAAAGTTCAGTGAATACAAATACTTTTGAAACTACATGTTTATCAGCTCTTGATGATTTTTTTCTTTTTTTTCTTTGAGCTTGTGAAACCTTGATTTTAGATGTTAATAGTAATGATAGAATACTGATCATTCACAAATGCATGTTGTGCATATAGTTTTATTGCATATAGAATAATATGTTTGTATGCTCAAACATGTAGGACATTTCAAGAATCCTTCAGTCGCTCTATGAGCTAACCAAATGCAACATTCCATCCAACGAGTCTGAATTTGGGCCTGGAAAGGAAACTGACATCAGTGCTGTCCTTGCTGAGGTGGAAGAATTTCTCAAACAGAATACCAAATGCAGCAATGACACCCAGACAAAAGCACAGTCTCAACTAACAGGTGGGTCCTGCTCTTGCAAAAGCAGTGTTGTCATTCAGGTCAGAAGCAGTAGAAAACTTGGGGAAAGCAAACAGCAGGTAGGTCTGTTCTTAAATTGCTCAGAAATAAACAAAACCAGATGTGTTAAATCAGGGGTAGCCAAGTCCAGTCCCTGAGAGCTTCTATCCTGCAACTTTAAGATGCATCCCTGCTCCAACGCATCTGAATCTAACAAATGGCTTGTTACCATGCCTCTTTGGAGCTGAATGACACGCTGAAGAAATGATTGAGCCATTTGCTTCAGGTGTGTCGAAGAAGGGATGCATTTAAAAGCCGTAGGATAGTGGCTCTTAAGCACTGGACTTGGACAATCCCTGCCGTGCAACATCATGTCTCTTATTTTATGCGTCGAAGCACTTAACAGTGTGTGTTAAATGTTTCAAATACTCCACAAAAACATCAGTAGTTTTCAAAGACTGAACTTTGTACATTTTTTAACATTGCAGTGCATGTTTGTGTCAACAGACGAGGGTATTGAGAAGAAGAGCAACAAAATCCAGCATCTACACAGACAGATATGTCATCTTTCAAAGCAGCTGAGTGTGATGGGCCCCTCCAGCTTCCCCAGCCCACAAACTTTCGATAACGCCGAGCGGCAGGTCCAGGGGATGAAGAGCTTCCTTGAAGATCAGTTTCTGGCATCAAGCCATGTGGACCAAGATGACCCTATATATCAGAAGTATTTATTAAAAATTAACCAAACTTTATGGTTTTATTTTGAGTTTCAACTGTTCTTCTGACAACTTAGACGAAACAAAGTTTGAGTTTTCTGGCTGAGCCAATTTGTTAGGCTCATCTTGACACAATGTGCTCATGCTTGTGTAGCTGTAGTCCTATTTGAATACGGTTTAAATTGATGAGTCCCAATATTTAGACTGTGATCAGATGAAGAGAAACTTAATTTCTTTTTCCAGTATGGGTATTGTGTTAAAATTCAGCATCATTTGGCTTTGCTGCAATTGTTGGCTAAAATATCATTGATATCCAAATTGCAAATAGAATAGGCAAGAATTGTAGCGTTGCACCTCGGAGGTGAATTTGCCTACAGTGTCCTTCCTAGAAAAAAAAGTATTGTTGCCAAAACTATACTGTATGTTAGATCAAATGGGCCTAATTAAATTGCTCTTAGGAGGTAGTTTGTGTTTACATGGTTGTTTGTCCTGTGTGTCTCTGTGTTGCTCTGTGATGGACTGGCAACATGTCATCCAGGATGTACCCCACCTCTCACCCAATGACCACTGGAGTTGGGCACCAACCCAAATATTTAAAACAACTGAATACACTGTATGTTACATGTTATAGCTATAGTCCTGCTGTGCCAGATGTTAATGCTAGTTTGTAAGCCACGTAATTAGGAATGCATTGTGTTTCAAATTACTTTTATTGAAATTTTCGGCTCTTCTATTGCAGTACTAGAGCTGATAATATGATAGCTGTAGTGATTGTGTATGAAATATGTTTTGCTTATGTGAAGCATCTGAAAGGGATGAGAAAAATAAGCGGAGAAGCTCTGATATGTTTAAGTAACCATAACTAGGACTGTAGCACAGGCCTGCATCCTAACTGCTTGTAATAGTACTAACTGCGTTTCAGCAAACGCAGGGTTTGAGTTAAAGCCTTTTTCATAACTCTCCAATTACAGGAATATTCCTGAGCATGGCACGTCAAGTGATGGTGGTAAAAAGAAAAAGCCACAGCCTCGGGGTGTGTTACCCTGGTGGTTTGTCTTTGTTGGCTGGTTGCTGGTGATTGGAACCAGTTTTGTATCGGGATATTTCACAATGCTGTATGGACTGAAATTTGGGAAGGAGCGCTCCATCAGCTGGTTGGTGTCCATGATCATCTCCTTCTTTCAGAGTCTTCTCTTTATTCAGCCAATAAAGGTAAGGATTAGTATAGTTTTCTCTTTATATTTCTTTGATGCCCCAAAATCATTACTATTAGATTGAATTATAGAGCTCTGGTTGACAATTTAATTCTGTAAATATTACACACAGAAAATACAAAGATTGGATATTACCTTAAAAATTTGCATTTACATATTCCATGTGCTGCAGGTGATATGTCTTGCAGTCTTCTTCGCATTGGTAATAAAGAGAGTTGATGAAGAAGATTTTGAAAATGTGGCATTTGAAAGAAACCCTGGTAATGTATAAATCCTCCCAAAATACAGCTCCTTGCAAAATTATTCACCTCTCTTGGCATTTTCCTGTTTTCTTGCCTCACAACCTGAAATGAAAGTGGATTGTTTGAGAGTTTGCACTGTTTGATTTACAGAACATACCTACAACTTTGAAAGTGTGGTTATGCACGCTGAGACCTCTGGTGTGCATAACTGTTCACCCCCTTCTAAAGTCAGTATTTTGTAGAGCCACCTTTAGCAGCAATTACAGCAGCAAGTTGCTTTGGATAAGACTTTATGATCCCGCCACATCTTCCCCCTGAGGTGTTTTTTCTTCCTTAAAGCAAAATTGCTCCAACTCCTTCATGTTGGATCATGTTGTGAATGATGCGATCTTCAAGTCCAACCACAGATTTTCAATGGAGGTCCGGCCTTTGAGTAGGCCATTCCAATACTTTTAAATATTTTCTCTTAAACTACCCATGTCTTGCTTTAGCAGTAGGCTTCAGGTCATTGTCAGACTTGGAATTTTCCTTGGCGGTCAAAAAGTAAAATTTTAGTTTAATCTGACTTGAGCACTTTCTTCCATTCATTGAGTTACATATTTTCCTTCTGGCAAACTAAAAACACGGCTTCTTACTTTTAACAGTAAGTAACGTTGTTGTTTTTTCTGGCCACTCTTCCACAAAGACCGACACTATGGTGTACAGGTAATTGTGGTCCTATGGACAGATCGCTCAGTCTCTGCTGTGGTGCTCAGCAACTCCTTCAGGGTGACATTTGTTCTCTGTGCTGCCTCTCTGATTAATGCCCTCCTTGTCAGGTCTGTGAGTTCTGGTGGGTGGTCCTATCATTGCAGTTTTCTTGTGGTACCAGGTGATTTCCATTTGAAGATGATGTATTTGGTAGTGTTCCAGGGTCACATCAAATATATCTGGATATTTTTCTACACTGCCTGGCCAATAAAAAGTCGCCACCTGGATTTAACTAACAAAATAGTTACAAGCCTCCCGTTGGATAATTACAACGTGGGCGATTATGTTTCAACCGGCAACAAGTTATTTAACCACAACTGGTGCAATGAGTTGCTTCTCATTTCTTAAACAACCATGTTGAACGACACATCCTGCGGTTGTGGAGAAGATGTCGGTCTGTTTTAGAAGGGTCATGTCATTGGCATGCATCAAGCAGAGAAAACATCTGAGGAGATTGCAGAAATTACCAAAATTGGGTTAAGGAAGGATAGCATGGTGGCTGGAAGGATAGTGGGGACCCATCGTCTTCGAGGAAAAAATGTGACCGGGAAAAAAAATCCTGAAAAAAAAACATTTGGTGAAATCAAATTGAAGAAAAACAACAGTAGGACACCGGGCTAAGTTTAATAGTGAAAGTAAGAGCATTTCTACATGCACAATGCAAAGGGAACTCAAGGGATTGGGACTGAACAGCTCTGTAGCCTTAAGAAAACCACAAATCAGTAAGGCTAACTAGAAAAAAAAAGGCTTCAATTTGCTAGGGAGCATAAAGATTGGACTGATGAGTCCAGATTTACCTTGTTCCAGAGTGATGGGGGCATCAGGGTAAGAAGGGAGGCAGGTGAACTGGTGCACCCATCATTTTCGGTGCCTATTGCACAAGCCCTTGATCGTCAAGGTTCAGCAACAGTATGTGTTCAAAGAATGAGGTCAGCTTACTAGCTGAATCTACTGAATGACCAGGTTATTCCATCGATTAATTTTTTCTTCCCTGATGGCACGGACATATTCTAAGATGACAATGCCAGGATTCATTGGGCTCGAAATGTGAAAGAGTGGTTCAAGGAGCACGAGACGTCATTTTCACACATGGATTGGCCACCAGAGTCCAGACCTTAACCCCATTAAGAATCTTTGGAATGTGCCGGAGAAGGCTTTCCACAGCAGGCGGACTATACCATCATCAATGCAGGATCCTGGTGAAAGATTAATGCAACACTGGGTGGAAATACATTTTGTGACATTGCAGAAGCTTATTGAAACAATGCCAAAGTGAATGTGTGCCGTAATGAAAGTTAAAGGCGGTCCAACAAAATATTAGTGTGTGTGACCTTTTTCTTTTAGTGACGACTTTATTTGGCCAAGTAGAATATAACCCCACAGTGACTTGTACTTCTCAACATCTTTGTCCCTGAAATTTATCTGTTCAAAGTTTTTATTTCTCATTGCAATCATATATTACAATGAAAGTTGTGTTCTGCTTTTAACCTAACCTTAAGGAGCAGTAGGCGGCTTTGTTGCACTCAGGGAGAAATTTGGGGTTAAGGGTCTTGCTCGGGGACCCATAATGGCAGTCTCTAGGGTCTGAATTGGGTACTTGCGGCCTTGTGAGAATGCTGCAAGTACCTTCTCAGAAGTGGTTACCTTCCTCTAACCACTAGGCCACCACTTCATGACATGATGCCCCTTGTTTAATGGTGTTACAGCCTCTTGGGCTTTTCAGAAAAGGTGTGTTTATACTGACAGATCATGTGAAATGTAGGTTGCCCAAAGGGGGACTTTATTTCACTGAATATGTGATGTTTGAAGGTAACGGGTTGCATCAAAACTTTTAAGGCATTTCATAACAGGCGTGAATACAAATGCAGATGTTTATTTTCAGAGGTATTTAAATATATTTTTTTTCCATTTAAGTTCACAAATGTAGACAATTTTGAGCAGAACCATTTCTTAAAAAAGATTGTAATGCATTTAAATTACAGGTAGGTTTGTAGCTAAATAAGAAAAAGGCCAAGGGGGCAAATACTTTTGCGAGCTACTCTGCACTATGAATTTCAACAAATAACAACGAATATTCACAAACGTATAATACACAGGTGATCAAAATAATCAACCCACAAAGCAAAGGGATTACCACCTCTATGAGCCACCTCCTCCTGCAGACATCGAGAGAATGAAAAGGAACAAGATTTTGGAACAGAAGGCCTTTGCTTTGCTCAGTGAGATTTTGGGTGAGTATGTAGTATGCACATTGGGAGATTCAGAAAAATTAACAGGTGCAGGGTGTTTTCATTGTAGGGTGTATAAGTTTGTACAAAAAAAAAAAAGCCACGTGGTGCCACTGTGTCCGTGGTAGAGAAAGTTTACCACATATGGAGGCTGTAGTCCTTGACACAGCTGTCTATGGCCATTTCCCATCTCTGCCGTTCTTTCTGTCCAGCTAGGAAGAAAGCTCATCAGCGCCACAAAAGAGAAATTCCAAAAAATCTTTAAATTATAATTCTAAATTTGTTGGTTGCAGATCTAGAGTGAGCTATTATAAGGTATTTAAATTTTTGTGTTTCAGTTTATATGGGATTCATGTGGATGTTGCTGCTGGTGGCCTACGGCCAGAAAGATCCCAACGCTTTTTTCCTCAAGAAGCACATTAGAAATAGCTTTGCTAAAGATGTGCCAGACACCATGACTCTTCAGGATGTGTTTACATGGGCTAACACCACTCTGCTCCAAAACCTTTTTGGTGAATACCCAGGTAAGAATCCTCCTGAAATATTGAAGTGTACCCACACAGCAACAGCTTCTATTTTTAAACAGCTGGAGATAGTCTTTAAAAACTGAGTTTAGATTTATAAAAACTCAAAAACACCTTAGTCAGTGAGCCATGTGCACAGGAAAATGTGTCTAGCTTTGTATGAAAACAATGTTGAGACTTTTCATATGTGCCAAAAGACAGCAGTTATTGAGCCTATTTGAAACCTTTAATGCTCACTTAAGCAGATGCCAAAGTCTGGTTTAAAAAATTATTATATTCGCCGGAGAGAAAACCAAATGTGTTTATTAAATTTTGCCTTATTGCTTTTTTTTAATCACATACTAATAGGATTTATAAAAGCCATTGTGCAAGGTAACGAAACAGTTATTGTTATCAACTGGTAGCAGATCATCATTTATATTTTCTGAAACAAGCTATAGCTACTTTAAGACATTTGGAATATTGCACCTGCATATGTTACAATTTCTGTTAAAGTTATGAGGCTTCTTGGGAAGTCCCTATCTGTTTTTAATTTTTTTTTAGCCAGTGTGAAAATCTAAGTGTTACCAAGAAGGACCAATTAGCTGTTCGAACAAAAATACACAATTTTGCAGGATATGTGAGGCATTGTGCAATATTGAAAAGGATTGTAAAAATCCCAGTTTTTAAAAATGTTTTCCCTCAGGATTTATTACAGATGGAAACTCCAAGCTGGTGGGGAATGCCCGTCTTCGGCAGTTAAGAGTTCAGCAGAAGTCATGCCAGATTGCAAGTGTCATGCTTGCATTAGCGCCGGACTGCCATGCCCCATATTCATGGGAGATAGAGGACACGGGGTCCTACGAACCTGGCTGGAATCATTCTGTTAAAGATAATATTTCTGTAAGCGCCTCCTCTCCATGGACGTACCAGAGCGAAGCCGAGCTCAGGACTCAGCCTGTCTGGGGAAGGCTGGTGCTCTACAGAGGAGGGGGCTTTGTAGCTGAGCTCGGCCCTGATTTTGAAAATGGAAGCAGGCATGTACATTTCCAGAATATTTCCTTTTTATCATATTTATAATGCACATGTTGACATGGTTATGTTCAAAAGCAAAGTTTAACAGTTAAGATGAAAAGGCTGTAAGGCACTTAAACAGACAGCATTTAAAATATAATGTTCTTCGTCTACAGCACACTTGAGTATCTTTTCCACAGTAAATGGCTCGATAAGTACACAAGGGCAATCTTTGTGGAGTTCACTGTTTATAATGCAAATGTGAACCTCTTCTGTATCGTCACACTCTTGATGGAGACCCCAGCAGTAGGTAAGTGCTCCTTCTAAAGGCCGCTATCAGAATCCATCTACGATTTTGTTAAACATAATCTTCTGCAAAATGCACTTATTTGTCTCTCTCTTCATTATCATGCTTTTTGCTATATGGATTAAATCATATCTTTCATTTTGCAGGAGCATTTCAGTTCCACAGTGAACTGCAGGTTATTCGTCTTTACCCGTCAACAGGGGGTCTTTACTTCTTCGTCATGGCTGCTGAGATCATTTATTTGCTATTCATTATTTATTACATGTTCAAGCAGGTAAAGACTTCATTCAGTAATTTAAATTGTTTGCCACATACACATGAGAAACATTTAAGCTTGAGTTTTCTTAGTATTTCAGGTTTTGCATAGTAAAATCATCATGCAATTTGTGTAAGACAAATGATTCCTCAGGGATCTTACGAGTTTTGTACAACAGAGACTTAGCCAGTTTATTTTAAAATAAATAAAAAGTACATGTACAATAAAAAATTAGCAAATATGTTTTTTTAAGTCTTAAATCTGTTCATCAACATATCCTGAAAGCATTACATTTCTGCAACAGCAATTGACTCTTTGAGAAATTAGAGTTAGAATTATGTAGAATATATCAATCATCATGTCCCTCAATGTTTCTTCTTTTTAACTTTAAGGTAGAGAAATCCTTTAAATACTTTTATACAGAAGAACTGCAATTTTTTTGTGTTTTATCAATGTACACAATAATAATGTTGGAAAACAAGCCCTCAAAATCAGTGCTTCGTGGTAAAAAAGTGGCTTTGAAATGTTTTAACAAATGGAAAAATCTTTAAGCAAAGCATCTGTTAATTGATGCGGGTCTCCAATGTAAATCACTAAATAAAATATGAAAATAAGTTGTTTTTGTAAAAAGCCCCATGTAGTTCTGTGGAAGCAATTACCTCCCCAGCATATTTAGTAAAATTCTGGAATTGTTACCTGGGATCTGCAGCTGAACATCAGCACCCAGGTGTGAAGATTCAAAAAAATCAAATCAGATCAAATCAAATCCGATCAAATCTGAATTACTGCAATGGAGAGTGTGAGACAACACTCCTTGTGCCACTCCTTGCTGCTGTTCTCTAACAATGAGCTTTGGAGAGTTTTTTTTTCACCCCTTTCCCCTTCTTGCTGTGCATGGCAGCAAGATAAGTTTGCGTCTTCCTCCGACTGTGATTGTCATAGTGCCAGTTGATAATTCTCAGTGTATCAGAACATCATGGAAACGTTGGTTTCTTTTAGTAGTCAGATTATGACTTACAGGCTCCTTCGGGGCTCATTTTGCTTGAATTACTGCGTCAGTGCCGTGTAGCACAAAAACAATCAGCTCATGCCACTGCTGAGATGTTGGGAAAGCCCAGGCTGATTTTCAGATATTCGAATGAAATGCAAAATCTACTTTCAACAATAACAACAGTTTAGTCTTTGTTCTCATTATTTTTTTTTCATCTTTGATTTAGGAGTGGCTCAACATAGTAGTTGTAACCCTTGGATACTTCTGATTGTGGTTGCTGTTGAAGCACTGACTCTGTAGGGTGTGAAGTTTTGCTTCACAATCCCCATAAGACCCTGCTTATCACTTTTTATCCAGATTTCTTTTGCTACAACAGTATTTCCTTACACTCAGCTTCACATTAATAGTCTGAATGCAGCAGTATGTAACTACTGAACGTTTTTAGCAAACCTTTTGTGTTTTGTCCTCTATGGCAGTGGGTCTCAAATATTTTCTGCTGCGCCTCCCTTTGAAGAATGATAAAAATGTCATCCCCCTCAGCCCAACAAAATTGGTCTGAAATGTAACCTTTATGGTTCTCTCTCTTAATGCATTTAAACTCTGAGGATTACCCATAATTACTTTTACATTTTATATCAGTTAAATACATTATATAACAATGATTTCTAACAACTAGAACTTTTCAACATCACAACATTTTGTAAACTATATGATATTAAGAACAATCTAAAATATGTCTAGCCTGACACATCCCAGCAGTTAAAAGAAAACTACAAAACCTGCCATTTTTCAGCCAGCCATTTGGTGCCACCCATGATTTGATTTGAGTCTGTTTTGCTAATAGCACTGGTGCAGAAAATGCTACTTATGTGTTTTACTAAATCAGTCTGACAAGAAATGTCATAGTTCTGTGACTCTGACATGAATGTGAACTTTTTTTCTGTAAAACCTATATTCAGCTATAAAGCAGTTACAGTTAGATAAGGAAAAAGCCATGCACTCATGACATTTTGTTTCTGGCTTTAATAGCAACAATCTTCCATCATTTGTAATTATGTTACATGTGGTTTTATGCCGCATCATTTCATAACTTAATGATGTTCTTTCACCTGCAAAAGCCATTTTTACACCCATGGTTGTCCACTATTAGCTGTAATTTAACTTAAAATACGATGCCTTTGTGTGCCTTCAGCAGTCCCTTAAGACCTTTATGTTGTCACAGGTAGAAAATATTGTAAAGAAAAAACTGAGAAATAAGATTTTTGATTAAAGAAAATGTCTGAAAGTGAAAACTGAATGGTTGACACCTTGCAAAGGCATTCATCACCCTTGGAACATTTCAAATGTTGTTATAACCATGAACTTTCATGCCTTTTATTGGGTTTTATCACATACACCAAAACAAAGTAGTGTGTGGAAGAAAATGACATTGCAAGTAAAGATTACTAACCGGAAAACCCGAAAAAGGGTAGAGTGCATTCTCCGGGAGAGGGAAGTCTGGGCCACCCTACTTGGGCTGCTACCCCCATTAGCAGATCCTAGATAAGGGGAAGAAATTCACAATTGTGATTACCAATTCACAACAAATTTAATCTCGAGGCACTTTACAAGACCAAGAAATTGAAAATAGATACAGAAATATATAATCCAGCTGTGTAAACAGATGTAATTTAAGTTACAAACACTGAGTTTGAGCACTGAATATCTGAGGAAGAGGAGGATATGCCTTTGAGTCTTTGACTTTGCAGCAATGTCTAATGGGTAAGCATGCATGCAGTGACTGTGGAATGGAAAAACTCCCTTCTAACAGGAAGAAATCTCTTGCAGAACCTGGCTCAGTATGAGTGTCAACATTTTTGATTAAATCCACAAATATTCCAGTTGCATGAAGTTTCTGATCAAGAGAAGATGTCATTTGTTCCACTGTATGAAAAAGCATCAAGGCTGTTGAACGCTTAGCCCTAAAGCCATACTGACGCTCAGATAGTAATTTATGCTCACAAAAATGATTAGTATTTTCAGACGGTTATAAGCGTTTTTCAAGAATTTCAGAAAATTGTGGTAACAGTGACACAGGTCTGTAATCACTGAAATAATGTCGACCTCCTGATTTGTACAGTTCAAATTACTTTATCTATTTTCATTTTAGTAACACTGTTTGTCGTGTTACCACACCTAACATTAAGTTAGCAGTAAAGAATTATAATTCTAAATGTTATCATTGTTTTATTTACAAAATAAATGCATTTAAATATTTCAATTTCATCCAATAATGTTAATAATTACTTGTTAGTTAGTTACTTACTTACTTACTTAGTTACTTACTTACTTAGTTACTTAGTTAATAATAATAATTCACTTGATTCCTTTGTGTCAGGTAGGGACATTTTTAATGGTTGTTGTATTGTTCAAAAAAACAATACATCAATTGGAAGTGTGATTGTGTTGATATGGGAAATAATTTAATTTAATTTTATCCACCACATAGGCCAAATTACTGAAGCAACACCGCTGGCTTTACTTCAAGAACAAGTGGAATCTTCTAGAGCTGAGTATCATCCTGCTGAGCTGGAGCGCTGTGGCTGTTTTTATCCAGAGGACCCTGCTTGGAAACCGAGACATGACCTACTACCAAAACCACAAAGACCAGTGAGAATTACTTATGAAATAATGTTTTGGTGTTCTATAAAGTTAGTAGAGCTGAAACACCAGTGTTTATTATCATCTGTGATTGTTAAACTATTCTGTTTTAAACCCAAGGAAACTTAGGTGCTGCTTTTAATAACCTAGCCTTTTCTGTCTTTGTAGATTTGCCAGTTTTTATAAGACAGCAACGGCTGATTCAATACTTCAGTATTTAGTAGCCTTTCTGGTCCTTCTATCCACGGTCAAACTGTGGCACCTTCTCAGACTGAACCCCAAGATGAACCTGATCACGGCTGCACTGCATCGAGCATGGAATGACATATCAAGTTATCTGCTGATCATCTTGATCACGTTAGTGGCGTACTCAGTTGTGGTGAGTATCTTGCTGCATTACCAGGACTTTCATCTTTTCCATCATCACTCTTGGCTAATTATATACACTGGCAAGAGGTTTTTTATGGTCTTTAGAGATGTAATTATAGTGCTGTGAGCGTCGGTAAAAAGTCAGCCCAATTCTCCAAAACTTTCCCTATCCAAATAAACATTAGAGATGAAAAGATTGAAATAAGTTATTTACTTAACTTTATTTCCAAAAGTTTTGAAATTATATTTGCACAATACAAGAGCTGATTGTAATTGAGTTACAAAATGAGCAAGGCCCATTTCACATTTCTGCATCATTCCATTAAAAATCTGCCATCACGGGTGTGAATCCTACGGTGCTGGAAAGGTCCTCTGGGTTCTATCAAGACGATCGTGTGCTTTTATGTGTTATCACCTCTACTAGTGATAACACATGAAGGTTGACTCGCTGTTTTGAGCATGCACAAAGCTTCTGTATGGAAGCCTCATTTGCTCATAATTTTATTAGAAGGAAATGAGAATCCTGGTCAAATGAATAAAGGCATAATTATACCAATGTTAGGGTTAGGGTTCCACATAGAGGTCAGTATTTGTTTTGCACCTTGTGGAATAGGGGTTTTGGAAAAAACAGTTTACCGAAATGCAGAAAAGTTGAGTTTTTCATGAATCTTATTAATCAATGAAAAGGGAGTACACAGATGGAAGAGAAAGAGAGGTGGAGGAGAGGTTAATAATGATATTATATATATATATATATATATATATATATATATGTGTGTTTTTTTTTTGTGTTTTTTTTAACCATTATTACTTAAAGTAATACACTTGTTAGTATCCAACTTCCGTACAGAAAACCCCCTCACTTGCATTCACAAATACTGCTGGTGCTTTGTCTTTGACAACAAAGCTGAAAATACCGGTTTGCCAGCAGTATTGTGATAGGATGTCCATTAAGGAAGCAGCATGGAGAAGCTAAGTGTTGATCTGAAGACTGTAATAGGATCACGATGGCCTTTACACTGAAAGGACATTTTTCCAAAACTGGTCTGGGTCATGGAGAACATAGATCTTAATTTAGTGTGAATGGGGCCTGACCGATAAAATCAAAGGAATCTTTGTTTACACATGACTAAAACATGCAATTTGAAATTTAATACATATTACAGAAATTTTTAAAAGTTTTAACGCTTTAGTCTGAATATCTGGAAGCTAGAAGTTACAAAATTACAACTCATACTTTTGTTTGTAACTTATGGTTTATTTGTACTTGTCTGTTGTGATTTAGGACTTTAAAAGTGCAGTTTTGGTAAATTACTTTTAAATAATTGATTTTATGAGTTTATTCTGGCTTATGTGTTAATTTTATGGTTGTCATCTTTTCAGAGCAATGTGATTTATGGCTGGAAGATTTCATCCTACAAATCCTTTATAGATTCTCTTTTAACCATCATCAGTCTGCAGATGGGTATTTTTAACTATGATGAGGTAAATGATGAGATTTATTATTTATTTTTTTACTTATTCAGACATATTACATTTATTAGCTGTATTTTTTTTATTCATCCTTAATCATTCTTCGGGTTCAGGGTTAGACTAAAATTATAGCAATTATTATAGTAAGTATATCATTGTACACATTGTTCCCACCCTGACAAATTTCCCTCTTCGGGACTATAAAAAGAAATATTGATTTATTTTATTTTATACATGATCAGTATGTTTTTTACTAGTAACAATTCAGACCAAACATAATTTTTCTAAAATATAAAATCATGTTTGCTCACTCCTTTTGAGAAGTAGGCAGAATTAATTCAGATTCCTTCCTGAATATATTATTTTCCAGGTGTTGGACAGTCACCCTGTGCTTGGTGGATTGCTGTTTGGCTCCTGTATTGTCTTCATGACGTTTGTGGTTCTAAATCTCTTCATATCCGTGATTCTGGTGTCGCTAAACATGGAGCAAATGTACCACAAGGTAACAATACTTTTATTTATTTTTTATTCTTTACTTTTTTAACAATCATGTCTAGTTTTGAAATAACTATGTCTAAGTTTTAATATTGTAAAAGTAAATCATCTTGTCACTAAACAACACCTTTTATTGTAGCACTGTATAATTCAATTCAATTCAATTCAATTCAATTTTATTTATATAGCGCCAAATCATGAAACATGTCATCTCAAGGCACTTTACAAAATCAAGTTCAATCATATTATACAGATTGGGTCAGATTATAAAGATTGGTCAAAAATGTCCTATATAAGGAAACCAGTTGATTGCATCAAAGTCCCGACAAGCAGCATTCACTCCTGGGGAACCGTAGAGCCACAGGGAGAGTCATCTGCATTGTACATGGCTTTGCTGCAATCCCTCATACTGAGCAAGCATGAAGCGACAGTGGGAAGAAAAACCACCCATTAACGGGAAAAAAAACCTCTGGCAGAACCGGGCTCAGTATGAATGGTCATCTGCCTCGACCGACTGGGGTTACAGAAGACAGAACAGAGACACAACAAGAGAAACAAAAAAGCACAGAAGCACACATTGATCTAGTAATCTGTTCTACATTAGATGGTAGTAGCAGGTGAGCCGTCTTCTCTGGATGATGTCACAGTTAACAGAACGCCAGACCAGGTGTACCTACTATGAAGAGAAAAGAGAGAGAACAGAAAGTTAAAGCAGAAATGACAACACATAATGCATAATTGAAGAACAGTAGAACTCAATATAGTGAGAAAATTAGATCCTGATATACTCCAGTAACCTAAGCCTATAGCAGTAAAACTATAAAGGTAGCTGAGAGTAACATGAGTCACTAGTTATAATTTTTGTCAAAAAGAAAAGTTTTAAGCCTAGTCTTAAAAGTAGACGGGGTGTCTGCCTCACGGACCAAAACTGGGAGTTGGTTCCACAGGAGAGGAGCCTGATAGCTAAAGGATCTGCCTCCCATTCTACTTTTAGAGACTCTAGGAACCACCAGCAGACCTGCGGTCTGAGAGCGAAGTGCTCTGTTAGGAACATACGGGGTAATCAGAGCTCTGATATATGATGGAGTTTGATTATGAAGGGCTTTATACGTTAGAAGAAGAATTTTAAATTCTATTCTTGATTTAACAGGAAGCCAATGAAGGGAAGCTAAAATTGGAGAAATATGATCCCTTTTGTTGATTTTCATCAGAACTCTTGCTGCAGCATTTTGGATCAGCTGAAGGCTTTGAACTGCATTTTGTGGAATTCCTGATAGTAAAGAATTACAATAGTCCAGCCTTGAAGTAACAAATGCATGGACCAGTTTTTCAGCATCACTCCTGGACAGAATGTTTCTAATTTTGGCGATATTCCGGAGGTGAAAAAAGGAAACTCTGGAAACCTGTTTAATATGGGATTTAAATGACATGTCTTGGTCAAAAATAACACCAAGATTTTTTACTTTATTACCAGAGGCCAGGTTAATGCCACCCAGATTAAGTGATTGGTTAAGAAGTTTATTTTTTGAGGACTCTGGCCCAAAGATTAAAACTTCGGTCTTGTCAGAATTTAGATGCAGGAAATTTAAAGTCATCCAGCTTTTGATGTCATCAAGACATGACTGCAGTCGAAGTAATTGATTGGATTCATCAGGATTTATGGATAAATATAGCTGAGTATCATCAGCATAACAGTGGAAATTAATCCCATGCTGTCTGATAATTTTGCCTATCGGAAGCATATATATAGTAAAGAGAATTGGTCCAAGGACTGAACCCTGTGGTACTCCACAGGTGACCCTAGAGTTTGAGGAAGATTTATTATTAACATGAACAAATTGGAATCTGTCTGACAGATAAGATTTAAACCAGCCTAATGCTTTCCCCTTAATCCCTACAGTATGTTCAAGTCTTTGTAGGAGAATATTGTGATCAACTGTATCAAACGCAGCACTGAGATCCAACAGGACAAGTATAGACACAAGTCCATTATCTGAGGCCATGAGAATATCATTAGTGACCTTCACCAGAGCTGTTTCAGTGCTATGATGAGCTCTGAAGCCTGACTGAAACTCCTCAAGTAGGTCATTACTTTGTAAATGTTCACAAAGTTGATTAGCAACTACTTTCTCAAGAATTTTAGATAAGAAAAGAAGATTAGATATAGGTCTGTAATTTACTAACTCATCTTGATCAAGAGAAGGTTTCTTAAGTAAAGGTTTAATAACAGCTACTTTCAAAACCTGTGGTACATATCCATTTACTAAGGATAGATTAATCATGTCTAAAATAGTGCCACTGATCAAAGGGAATATGTCCTTAAACAACTTGGTTGGGATTGGGTCTAACATACAGGTAGAAGGTTTAGATGAAGCTAAAATTTTAGATAGCTCAGAAAGCTCTACTGCTTCTAAACAGTTCAAACACTGCGCAGATTCTAAAGATTCCTCCAATGCTGCCTCACTTACTGAGGACGAGGTAATCATGTTTGGGAGGATGCCAGTTATTTTATTTTTAATGGCATCAATTTTATTTATGAAGAATCCCATAAAATCATTACTACTGAGAGCTAAGGGAATGGATGGATCAACAGAGCTGTGGCTCTGGGTAAGTTTGGCAACTGTACTAAAGAGAAATCTAGGATTATTTTTATTCTCTTCAATTAATGATGAAAAATATGCTGCTCTAACTCTGCGGAGGGTCTTGTTATACAACAATAGTCTGTCCCTCCAGATTAAGTAGGATTCCTCTTGGTGTGTAGAGCGCCATTTTCTCTCCAATTTCCTAACATTGTGCTTCAAGGAACGCAGCTCTGAATTAAACCAAGGAGCCAGCTTCCTGTGAATAATCACCTTCTTTTTCAAGGGAGCTACATTGTCTAATGCAGAACGCAATGAGGAAGTCACATTGTTAGCAAAGGTATCGATTTGTAAATGGGAAGAAACAGCAATGCTGCCATCTACAGGGCATTTCTGCAATACTGAGGATATTAAAAAGGGGACAGACTCTTTAAGTTTTGATACAGCATTATCCGATAAAAATCTACTATAATGGAACCCTCTTTTGGGGGTGGAGAACTCAGTTAGATTAAACTCAAATGTTATTAAAAAATTATCAGACAGGACAGGGTTGTGAGGAAATACTGTTAATTCTTCACAATCAATGCCATATGTCAGCACAAGGTGTAAAGTATGGAGCCGAGAGTGCGTCGGTTCATGCACATTTTGAGCAAAACCAATTGAATCTAGGATAGTTTTAAAGGCTACACTAAGGTTATCACATTCAGTGTCAACATGGATGTTAAAATCACCCACTATAATAACCTTATCAGTATTTAACACCAAATCAGATAAGAAATCTGACAACTCATCCAAAAACTGAGTGTAAGGGCCTGGTGGACGATACAAAACAACAAACAGAAGAGGTTTTATTGCTTTGCAGTTTGGATGAGGGAAACTGAGGGTTAAATGTTCAAAAGAACTGTAGTTATTAATTGGCCTAGGACTAATTAATAAATCAGACTGAAAGATAGTTGCCACTCCTCCTCCTCTTCCCACAGATCTGGGAATGTGGAAATTTGAATAACTGGAGGGGGTAGACTCATTTATACTAACGTAGTCCTCTTGTAGCCAGGTTTCTGTGAGACAAAACAAATCGATCTGTTTATCAGAAATCAATTCGTTAACTAACAAAGTCTTTGGAGGGAGAGACCTTATATTTAATAGACCACATTTTATTATTTTATTTTTAGGTTCAAGGTGAACCATATTGATTTTTATTAGGTTTTTATGATTTGTTCCTTTTAGATCAGTTTTTGATCTGTTAAGTTTTGGCCGTGGGAAAGACACCGTCTCAATAGGATAATGGATGGGTAACAGTACAGAAGCTGCAGAGAGGTGTGTTAAACTACGGCTCTGCTTCCTGGTCTGGACCCTGGATTGTCAGCATTTAGGAGAACTAATAAATCCGGCCAGATTCCTAGAAAGAAGAGCTGCACCATCCAAAGTAGGATGGATGCCGTCTCTCCGGATCAGACCAGGTTTTCCCCAGAAAGTTCTCCAGTTATCAATGTAGCCCACGTCGTTTTCTGGACACCACCTAGACAACCAGCGGTTGAATGATGACATGCGGCTAAACATGTCATCACTGGTCAGATCAGGCAGGGGACCAGAGAAAATTACAGAGTCCGACATAGTTTTAGCAAACTCACAAACCGAAGCAACACCAACTTTGGTGACCTCTGATCGGCGTGACCGGGTGTCATTACCGCCAGCGTGAATAACAATTTTGCGGTATTTACGCTTATCCTTAGCCAGTAGTTTTAGGTAGGATTCTATGTCGCCTGTTCTGGCCCCTGGTAGGCATTTAACTATGGTCCCTGGTTTCTTTAGTGCCACATTTCTTATTATGGAGCTGCCAATAATTAAGGTCGGCTCCTCGGCGAGATTGTCGCTCAGAGGGGAAAATTTATTAGAAACGCAGATGGGTTGGTGGTGATCTGGGGTCTGTAATCTAGAGCTATGCTTCCTACGAACTGTCACCCAGCCAGCCTGGTTACCAGGCTGCTCGGGTGCTACTGCTTTAGGTTCGCTACGTGAAGTTACTCTATGCGGCTCCGCGCTAGCAAAAGAGCGGCTATCAGCTGGTTTTTCAACAGCACGGAGCCGGGTCTCCAATTCTGACACCCTCGCCTCCAAAGCTACAAAAACACTACATTTATTACATGTACCATCATCACTAAAGGAGGCAGAGGAATAACTGAACATCTGACACAGAGAGCAGCAGATAGGAGACTTAGTCAGGGACGGAGAAGCCATTATGAGGCTAAGGCTTGGCTAGCGCTAGGCTAACGCTAGGCTAAAGCTAGGCTAACGCCCTATTATCACGCCAAAGAACAAACCGTGTGAAACACGAGGAGTTCCCAAACGTGATGAGCAGCCACAGACAATGTTTTAAAAGTGCTTATGTTTGGAAACAGATGTTACAGCAAAGAGATTTAAAGATAAAAAGCGAGAGAGCCTGGAGCAAAGCTCCGTCGTTCACACAGCAACAACAGGAAGTGACACAATACGCCTTACCGCAAACAGGAAGTTTAACTGATTAGTAATTGTTAGTCCAACCTGTAAGAAGTTAGGAATGATACATTTACAGACTGTGAAATAAATTGATTGAAGCGCTTCCCACCTCAACAGACAAGCATGAAAGTGCACTAAAATTTAAAAAGCAAAAAAACAGTGCAGGGGGGAACTCAAAGAACAGAGCTGAACCGGGCCCCATTACCATTGTCCTGGTACCAGACAACCCCTGTTTTGTGGAAGAAAAGCCGGGCATTTTGGCAGCAGGTCATTATGGTGAAACTCACCAGTGTGAACCAGCTACTAATCATGAATATGGAAAATTACAGAACTACTTAAATCTTGAAAGAATTTAAGGAATGCATGCTCACAAATAAACTCCTGGTTATTATTTCTCCACCACATTATGCCATTTAAAGAATTGCTTCAGTTGCCCAAAGTACATTTTTCATCCAAAATATTTCTCTTTCGCAAAGAGAATTTCTGTATTTATAAATTTCTGTATTTTCTGTGAACACATGACTCTTAGATCTTCTGTTTTCCATCAACCTTTCCTTGCCTTTTTTTTACCGAAAAGGTTGTGTTGCTGTGCTGGAAAGCTTAATGCTTTGTGATTTGCCGTTCTTTTCTTGAGAGGTCATAAATAATTATTTTTTAAAAATCATTATAGCTACAATTGTTCGATAAATATAAAACTTGTTTAAAGAAAATGGAAAACATTGAAAAATGATAGTGGATTAAAATGGGTTAATGATGAAAAGGGACCTAACATTTAAAGAGGTCACTGATAATTGATTCAGAAAGTTTTTTTTATGTAAATCTTTAGAAATTATTTTAAATACATGACTGCTTTAATAAAGAAGACTCACAATAAAACATTTTTTTATGTTAGATGTTTTCACACAAAAAGTCAAATCAGATAGTTTTAATTTCAGCAGAGACAGAGTTATTGTGTGAATACTGGAGCCACAGCCCCTGATTCAATTAAGAATTTCAAGTGCTTTCCCATTCATATTTATATTACTACTCTAGACAAGAAAGACATGTAGGCTATATATATATATATATATATATATATATATATATATATATATATATATATATATATATATATATATATATATATATATATGTATGTATGTGTGTGTGTGTGTGTGTGTGTGTGTGTGTGTATGCATTTATATGTTAAGAAAACGTGACATTATTCCACAAGATTCACTTTTAAGCAAGCCCAGAATATTGTTAGGTGGAATAGTTGAAGAAGAAAACATAGCATTTCCTGAAAGGTTCTTTTGGCGAGTACAAGTAAGTAGAAAAATAAATATAGGCAATTTGTTTTTCACATCACACTCAAGAGTGGATAAAGTAATAACTTTTGTTCAAATCAAACCAGCAGAACGACCAACAGAAACAATTATTGTGGTCCCAACAGCACTTTGCTGTCACTGCATTTATCTTTAATAACAAGTATTGGGGTTCATTAGTAATGCACACAAGAGAACAGCAAAGTCAATAAACACCACCTTGGAGAAACAGCAAGTTCGAAGTCTGATTTCTGCCAAACTTCACAATGAAATGTGTAATAAGCACACAGGTTCACAACCTGACCTGCATTATTGATGCACTACTGGCTGGGAGGTTGTGGGATAACAGGATAAACTGCAGTTGTCCCCAAATGGAAACCTTGGTGTTCTAACATTGGAAACACATCTATTTGAACCAACAAATGATTTTTTAAGGTAAAATTGTTGATAACAAAAGTCCACAAACAACTCTTAAATTGCAAGGTTTTTGTGATTTGAAAAAATTAGACCATGAGAAAAACTTGCCAAACTAAAATATACATTGGAAATATAAAAACAACAATGCTTTATCAGCCAACTTAAACCATTGGACTAATGTTGCAATTAAACACATTTTGATTCAATTTCACCATTTAGACTTTATGACATATTACTTGCCATGATTTCTGCTTAATCAGATTATTCAGAAAAGGTTTATAATACATGCATCCTTTAACCAAAACCTTAGTTTGCATTACTAAGATTTTAGGACTAAAAAGGTGTGTAAAAAAAATTACTTTTCAATAATATTCTATTATTTTTTTTA
The DNA here is from genome assembly GCF_011125445.2 of Fundulus heteroclitus. Lineage (NCBI taxonomy): Eukaryota > Metazoa > Chordata > Actinopteri > Cyprinodontiformes > Fundulidae > Fundulus > Fundulus heteroclitus. The sequence goes on along the minus strand of NC_046367.1, from coordinate 37,916,062 downwards.
ATATGACTGTAAATAATGTGGTTCATTCCCTGTAATCGTCTCCTAAGTGAAATCAATTATGTGGATTAATTACACACAGGCTGATGTTTTCAAGTCTTTATTTCTGTTACGTAGGATAATTTCCCACTTACAGCTAATAAGCACATTACAAAAACAGAAAAATGGCTTTAATTAAAAGCATGTTTGATACCTTCTTAGAGGTTATTTTCAAAATGTTGTTTCAATCTGTCCAACACGGCTCATCAGAATGCATATTCTAATGGCACACTGAAGAGGGTCATAATACATACTGTAATAGCTGGATAAAATACTGGTCAACCAAACATTACAAAGACTAGACATTTATCCAGAACTGATGAAAAGACAGCAAAATGCTCTGGAAGTAAAGGTAAAGTAGGCAAAAGCAACACTGGAGGAGCATGTTGTGTCAGGAACAGAGACAGAGGACCCAGATGTCAGCCAGACACAGTAGATGACGAGGCAATTTGTTAAAAAGACAGGCAATGGGTCGGAACCGGGATGACTGAGTCCGTTTTCAAAAAACAGTCCAAAGTCAAACCAGGCAATCAGAATTGCAAGAATCGTCCAGAGCAGAATCCGGGAGCAGAGTCAGGGCAAAGATTGAGGTCCGGTAACAGGCAGGCAAAAACAGGACCGACAGGGCCAAGGCAGGCTCAGAGAATCCAGGGACAGAAAACAGGTCAGGTAACAGGCAGGTAATCAGGTACTACAGGGATCAGGCTGGCTCAGGTAATCTGGAGGCAAAATCGTGTCAGATCACAGGTAGGCAGGCAAACAGAAAATGCTGGACTAGACTCACTGAATGGCTCGAAATAATCTGGCAAAGAAGAGAAGGTTGATGTGGGTATAAGTAAGGGGATGAACAGGTAACCGGAGTTAATAACTAATTAACTGCACATGTGGAACTGATCTAGAGGAGGTTGGTGACTGGAAGTAGACTGAACTGATTGGTTAATGGCTGGTGACAGAGGAGTGACAGGCTAAATGAAGAAAAGTCCAAAACTAAACTAAACCCAAACTGTGACAGGTTGAGTGGCCCCTGATTTGTATGTTTGGCGCAAAAAACTAGATTCAGCAGCAGAACTCTGTACCAGCAGTGCAATATGTTGGCGGCAGTACCATGCTCTGGAGTTACTTCTCTTCAGATTTCACAAGATTTTTATTTATCAAGGTGGATTCAAATTTAAAAAGTTCTAAACACTAATCAGCTTTGACCCAAAAAGTAAATGGACTGAATTAAAGTAACACTTTTCTAGTCATACTAACCACTCAAAGCGCTTAACACCGTAGCAACATATTTGTCCAGGGATATGCAGATCTGTAGGGATCCTGCGGTTAGGCCCAGGGGCACATCGACATGTGGCAGGGGGATGCTGAATTCAAACCAACAACTTTCAGATTGCGAGACACCTACTCTTCCCACTGAGCCACAGCTGCTCAAAAACATTCAAGCGTCGGCTAGAAAGCTGAAGATGGATTTTGTTTTCAGCATCACAAGAAGTCCAAGGAGTTTCCATATCGGTCAACACTGTTACCTTGCAACTATAGGAGGCCAAACCAAGTTGTGTGTATGTTCCACCCATGCGTGTTTGGGTTCTCTCCAGGTACTCTGGGTTCCTCCCACAGATCAAAAATGTGTTTTAGGTTAGTTGATCTCTCCAAATTGCCCATAGGTGTGAGTGCGTGTACATCTAGCATACATGTAGATCACCTAAAGAGGGATGTAGACACGACATGTCCTCAAAATTTCATAGCGTGAGAACATCTACTGGGCAGAGATGCCCAGTAGATGATAGAGATACCAAGTCAAGATGTGGGATGCTAATAGACTCAACCGAGGAAGATTGAATGCTGAAATTGAATTAAAATGGAGCTTAAGAGTGTGCACACTTATTCTACCAGAACTCTGCAACAGTTTTATTTTTTGATGAATTTTTGTTTTGTTTTTTTAGTTAAATTGTATGTTGGTAAAACGTTGCAATACACTTTAGATTAAAACTCCATCCAGTTGTTGATGAATGCAAACAAAAAATACAAAATAATAAAATATGAACAAACAGGAAATATTAATTACAATTTACTCCCTTTTTGCAAAGCTTTTTGTTTAATTGGTATTTGTTCCCACATTTCTACTTTTGCTAGATTTCTAAACTCAAAAATCTTCAAGCAAGAACATCTTCACTTTTTATGTTAAACTCTATTCTGGATAATTTATATTAGCAAAATGCTTCTGAGCCACAAAGAGCTCTCTTTCATGTTTATGATGAGATCCATTGAATGCCAGTCTTAGGTTGTTGCTGGTGGTGCAGCACTATCGCATATTAAAATCTTTGTTGTGTAATGCGGATTTTAATTGCAGCTCTCTGGACAGTCTGCCTTCATGCACATAACCTAATCCTGAAGGCAGAGTTCACAAGAAAATCAGCATAATTATTACCAGTCAAAAGTCCCAAACATCATGCTGAAGTCAAGCAGTGGCAAACGCTCTGAAATGTGTCAAGTTATATAACCCTAGCTGTTTTTTTCTGGTAAACTTTTAGTCAGGCTTTATGAAACTGTCTCTGTTGTTGCTTCTATTTAAAGAAATTATAGCACATAGCTCATTTTTAGAGGTGTAGATCAGACTTTAGGGATTCAATGTTGCCTAATTTACCTAATTTATAACACACTGGTAAATCCCAGGGCTCACTATTGTCATACTTTCCAATTAGATTTTACGCTATTTTCAAACAATAATATGTCAACATTTGTCAATAAGCAGAATTTTAACTATATTAAAAGCATTTACACAAATGTCCCACTTAGGAATGTGCCAAAATCATAAATTCAAATATGTTCAATTGCAACTGATCCGCTCTTCAATTAGACAATCTAGATCATATCACAGCTCAGCTCTGAGGCTTTTGCACGCGTGTGTGTAGGAGGCACAACTAAAGGTTATCTTCTCAACCTAGAATTTAATAACTTTTTATTGACTTATACTGTTTAAATTCAAAACTTAACTCAGATTTTAAACATCCGCGTCACAGTCTCCAGTGCTAGTGTTTCCATACAGTCTAACTCAAGATCAATGAGTACAAATCAAAGATATTGGTCCAAAGTGCTCTTCAGATGGTTCATGCTTGAAGGTCTGTTGTGTCAAAAGCGTCTTTCCAGTGTCTTTTCATTCCTTTGAAAGTGATTTTGATTTTTTTTTTTTTTTTTGTCTTGTCTGTCCCAGCCCTCTGAAGAAGAAGAGATCGTTGACCTCCTGCTGACCAAACTCTGCAACCTGTTTGGCATCAGATATAAGCGTGAAAAAGGCCCCGTGGAGCCTGATGAGGAGGGCAGCAGCAACTTGACCCTTAATAACAGCAAGGCTCTTCTTGCTAACTCCTCAGCTGATGCCAACATTTATCAAAAGTCTGACTACTAAATAAACACTTAACAGTTTTCAATGTAAAGACATTACGCAATAATATCATCATGCTAATTTGGTCCCTCCTGTTCTGTTTTTACATTTTGCTTGCATAAAATATTTCAATGTTTTGCTTCCAAACTTGCATTTAATCAGTGCTTTGATAAATTTCTATGTAAATTAGGCAAACTCTAATCTATCATATGTGCAAGTTGTCTTTTACATTACATCTAATAGCTGCTTATTCTCCTTTCCTTTACTATTGTATCGTTTCATGAGATCCATTGGATTTTAGTATAAAGCGGCAGAAACTGAATATTCTAATCAATGAGGGGTTCAATAAAGCTTATCAACAATACTGCTGTCATTTTTTGCCAACACCGAAGCCTGAAAGCATTTAAAATGACATCTCACTCTTTAAACCTTCAGTGATAAACAGTGCAGCAGCTGCTTTGTGCAGGATTTGAATCACCTTATCTTTGTCCGTTTTCCATCCACTGTGCAGAATTCAGAGTATTTCCCAGCAGATTTGTTTGCTAGCTTTCTTTATTTTCATAGCAATGACAGTATTAGTTTACTTTAAAGAAAACTCGAGAGCTCAATAATTAAATCAAGCGTTGTGGTGTGTTTCTTACTTTTTTCTATACAACTCAAAATAATAATCAAAATAATAATCAAAATAATAAAATGATGGTGTAGAGTTAGAGTCTAAAGTTATTTATTATCTACATATGTATGTTCCTCAACATTTTTCATATTAAAAGCCCAGGTAAGAAATGTGTAAAATGCTTTAAAGTAAATGTACGTCTTGTTCAGTGGCATGATCTCCCTCTGAAACATTTTGAATATCATTAATTTAAACATTGAAGAAATGTTTAATTTAAACACAACAGAAAAACTTATTGGCACCTATTCAATTAAACTTTGTCAATAAAAGGCTTTTAGATTTAGATTGGCATGTAGACGGTGGACAGCAACCTGTGGCTCCAGAGCCCTGTGTGGCTATAATAAAACCAAATAATACATGTTTTATAAGTTATAGTGGCAATAATAAAGAGTGACTTTAGAATGTCTGTATATTTTATTTCAATACCTGAATAGAAAATGTACAACAGAGGGGCACCAATAGTTCAAGGCTTTTAAAAGTAATTAATGTTGTTTTGCTTCAAACTTGGTGCTTTATCTTTTTAAGTGGGATTTATCATTCTCCATTTTCCGTATTTACTGAAAACGTTCACTTACCCGGCATCGTTTTATTGAAGTTAAATGTTTACTTTTGGTGTAAAATCTGAACATAGGAACGCATTTTTGTTCAATTTACTCAGATTTTAAAATAAAACGTTTTTCCTATAAAATCTATGTTTTTAGTGGCTAATGACATATTTTATTTTGTAGCAGCAGGGTCAATAGTGGCTTTTTGAATTGAAAAGGTTGCTGACCCCTGATGTAGTTGGTGCCTCCAAAATGCATCTCTTTGTGGTCTTTCTACAACAGACACCTACTTAAATATACTTACATTTTAGGGTAGGTTTTTAAGGCTTTGAAACTAACTCTGAATTTACTTGAAGACCATTCACAAATCTTTATCAAGACTGTCAACAGTAAATGCAGAAAAAAAATAAACATTTTGTATGTTCTTCACGGCTGCAGAATATTAACAGTTAAATGCCAAAACCTGTCATACTTTAGTGGGGAGCAAAGCATGAGATATAAGAGTGTATACCATATTAAAAAAGGTGTCTAAATTTCAAAGAAAACATTGAACGTTAGAACCTTTAAGTGCTGAGGCTGTGGTAAATTGACACAAAATATAGATCTTTTTGACATATGAACATTAAGCATGGTTGGCTGTGTTTATGTTTTTTATGTTCCTGTGACACAGCTTTAAAATTAAGTACATTCTGTGACGGAAAGTAATGTTTACTGGGAAATAACTCTCTGTCCATCCATATATTTACTGTGCAGGTCTGGTTCTGTCAAGAGAGACGATGAAAGAGGCGCAGTAATCACTTGACAATAGGAAGCGATTCCATTCCAAAAAGCAAAGGTATTAATTTGCTGCTTTTATAACCTGGCTGAGAGGATTTGTTTCTGTGTGCCATGAAAGCATTAGTGAGGTGGGGTCAGTCACAGAGGGCAGTTTATACATTCACATCAGCCGCGTTGGACAGGGTTCAGCTTGGGTTCTCTGTGCAGTCCGGTCACGTCCCTCTGAAGCAAAGAGTGGAAATCATTTCTATACGGACCTTTTCTTCTTAAAGCACATGGGGTTGCTGTATTAAAGCACAAAAAACAGACAGCATCATACAATAAGGTACGTTTTAAATATGTTATTAACATTTACAAAATCTACTGCAAAATTAACCAAAATCCTTCTCGCTTCTCACCCAGGATGGAAGTAAGATTCTCTCTAAACAGTCAGTCCTGTCCATCAACAATCTCTTAGTCAAGTTTTCTCCTTTCTCTGCCTGCTCTCAGTGAAGGTGGATGCTTTTCTTTCCTCTCTCGTCATTTCTCCTTTCCCCTCCCCCGTATCTTCCTGATTCTGCTTCTATTAATCTTTTTGGAGCCTCTTTTTACATAACCTCCAGATTGTAAATTATGGATCTGGTTAGCTGGACTCTCAACGCAATTGATCTAATTTTCTTAATGAAAAGACTGGACGAAGGAGAGCCCTAGTGCCCCGGCGGGATATTTGCAGCTGGACACACGGTGGACTGCTGGGAGGAGGATGGTATCTGTCCATTTTGCTGGTTGAGGATGTTGAAAATGTGCAAAAATTGGATTTATGATAACAGGATTTCTGCTTTTTGGAGCTGGCGGTCACCTAGAGTATTGAGAAATTGTGAAGATGTCAGCAGCTGTTTCGGCCCATGTCAAGGTTGCCTGAACTATGTGAGGGATATGTCTGCTAGCAACACTCAGTCTAAAATGCTGTGTAAGCAAAACTTCAGGCCAGCTGTGGTTTCTGAACTTACTGGCAAGACGGAGTAGATCTTGGAGAAGTTGGAAGTCAAAATTTAGCTGTTTGGAATTGCTATTGATAAGATCCAGTAAGACTCTAAGGCAGATAGAAAAACAAGTTTGCTTGCTCTAAAACAAACACTATTATCAGAATCTGGCCTCCCCGTGTCGGCCTCGAAAGGCAGACAATCTTAATTTATCCTGGATGTTATATAAAAAGATTCTCTGTGACATCTGCGACCGGGAACAGAGCGCTACTGAACTGCCTGATAACTTTGCATCACTATCAGTGACTTTTGGCTGCGAGGACTATCTGCCACAGTTCACTGACCCATGTATGTCTTTTCATTCTGCACAAGACGCTCAGCTGCAGAAGTCAGCCCCACATCACCTGAAGATCGGGCGGCGGAGGGGGACAGAGCCCGCAGAGAGCTGGCAGACACATAAATTTAAATACTGCAAACACCTGGGACATGCAATGCTGCGCCGCTAGGATATTTTATAGAGTGAACGCTGCAAGTAAGCAGAATTTACATTTGCGACCGCTTACCGACCCAAGTTAAACTGCACGACTGCACGACTGCAGTCTCACAGATGTGAGCCATTTCTGCTTCTCCAACCTAAACACGGCCATCTAAATCCTGCCCAATCGCAGTAAAGTAGTTGGAGGCCGCTTGAGAAAAAAGCTCCACCCAGACATTGGAGTGAGACCTGCTAAGACAGGGCTGAGAGAACAAAATGACGTCATTCGCTGCGGGAACGAGACACATTGTCTCTGTTCTCTTGAAGTATGTAGCGGCCTTGAGGCTGAGCCCAGCCACCCTGTAGAGGAAGCATATTTCAGCTGCTTGTATCCAGGATCTTGTTCCTTTGATCATGCTCCCCCCAATTTTTCATGTGTCTGAGCATTCACTGAAGTTCTGTGAGCGACATCACACATGCACACTGAGGCTACACCAGTATTACACCTGTCCAAAACCTGAGATTATAACAAGTTACATGGCTTACAGAAATAATCACACCAAAGCAATAATTTCTTTTAGATTACTTAGTTTAGATACAACTGATTTAAACCAATTACAAGAAAAAGACTAAAATCTTGGATTTTTTCATTTAATGAGCTGTAGGTTTCACGTCAGAGTAGGGGACCTGCTATGGAAGAACTGAGAGACATGTACATCTGTCAGAGTTCAAATTTTATTGCAATTCAATTGTTTGCATTTTGTGCAATGAGATTTAGTACAAGCATGTGGTTCTGTATAGCCTCGCTTTGGTCAGTCTGCTCCAGGGCAGCTGTGGCTAAAATGTAGCTCACCACCATCAGGGTGTGGATTAATGACTGACAAGTGGAAAGCGTGAGTCCCCCCCTCCCTACACACACACACACACACAGACAACTTGGAGAGGTGCAAGCCACCTATTTTTGGTTACATCAGTCATTTAAATCCTTGCTTTCCAATAATTCACAATTTTATATGTGCAAGCTTTTTATTGCTTCTAATGTAAAAAAAAAATGGCTGTGCATCCACTGTTGTATGACAAAATTAATGCAAACAATTCAGCACATAAATAAAAATTGCCCTAAATTCTTCAGTAAACAAATATCCTACAATCATGTCTGAGGTTGCCAAACACTGAGCAAACAAACCAAAGCAAAACAAAAGCATACAGCTGTCTGGCTTACACTGATTAAACCTCTGGCTCTACCTGAAGACATGGTTACCACACCTGCTGCTTTTGGCACTACATGGTGTGTAAATAATCTATATACCAAATAAAATCAACAAAACTGAATAGAAAATACAGCTCTTTTTTTAGTGCAACATTTCAAAATCAAAATCAGAAGAAATAGAGCGTCAGAGCAGTAGCTTGTAGACCTAATGGACACTAGATATAGACTTAAACAGAGTTTATTGTCAATTAACTGGACATTTACATTGTACATTTGAGCAAAATCAGGTTGCAAGGCTCTGAGTAAAACACAAGACAAAAGAGAAATATTATTATTATAAGTATTTGTTATTTGTCAGGAATGTAGCTGTTAAACAAAAAAACAATACATTTTATATATACAGAAATGTTATGTGTGAGACAATATGAATAGTGCACGTACATGTAGCAGCAGGATGTATTGTATCAATCAACGGGACATTACCCAGGGATTTAGATGCTTCCTGTGGAGAGCCAAGTCAACATGTCATTTGCCACAGGGCAAATGACTGCTTATGATGAAAACATAAAAGAAATAAAAAAACATGAGTCATTGCATCTCTCAGGAATAAGGAAATGTTTTCTCCATAAAGATTAACCTACTCTACTCTGATACAACTGTTAAAATCCTATTCTAAACCCACCGTCCGTCATTTCAACTAAAACTCCATCTTCAGGTAGTTTTCTCCAGTGACCAAAAAAGTCACTTCATGCTTTTACTACAGAGGTTTGAAAGGAAGTTATAATACTAATATACGATCTGCTATTGGTTCGGCTCAGACACTGTGAAAAAAATTATTATTCTAGGTAAACACGCAAGAGGAACATTTAGAGAGAACAGTTATTGCAGATAAAACAGCAACTTTTCTTACATGATGAATTAAGTGTTAAGAAGTAACACCCTGGCAGCCCAGGGTCCGCAGCCAATCCGCAGAACCCGGAAGGTCCAAGATGTCACCATTCCCTTGATGAGCTAACCCCCAGACAGGTCAAGAGGGAAGAACAACCACCAGAGCGCAGCGCAGCCCTCACAACCAGCCCGACACACCCCCAGGAGCCTTATGCCACCAGGCGGGAAGCCACCACTCTGGAAGGTGGCCTGAGTGCACACACAAACACCACCACCAAGAGTGGCAGCACTCCCAAAAACCCTGTCCCTGCCCCAGATTCACACACCCATGGTGCTTCTTGTGTATCTGTGTTACTGTGAAGCGTAGAATTGGGGAAGTGTCTAAATTGATTAAAATTGGGGCTGAGGCTGGGATGTTTGAGGCCCCGCTGCTTACTGACAGCAGAGTCTCCCCAACCTCAAAGCCCCAAGGCAGGGGTGTCCAAACTCTTCGGTACATGAGCCAAAATTGTCAACTCAAAGGAACTCTAGGGCTGAAAATTAACACAGTTATTTTTAACATAAAAGTGTATGATAATTTTTTACCTGCTCTAAAAAATCTGATCTTATTAAATAAATTAGTCTGACTTTCTGTAGGAAATGAATGTGTAAATTACGGTAGATCTAAAAGTAAAAAAAAAAAAAAAAGTTTTGTTAATTTATTGTGTTAAAAGATGGTCATCGAGTTTGCAACATATTTTGAATAATTTAATTTCACCCTTTAACAATAATAAACTGAACTCTTTTTGGTCTAGCAATATAAGAACAGTATTTGGGTCAATTTAAAACACTTGCTGTAAGTAGCAAACTTTAATGACTGCATTCAAAGCAGATTTTAATGCACCAAAGTCTGCATTTGAATAATCAAATGTCATTGGATAGCTGTGGTCCAATTTACTATGAAATTAAAGAGAATGTCAGAAGTGTGTTTATTAAAAGATGAATACTTTGTGTTGTACTTAACATTTTCAGTTGTAAAAGTTTATGTTTTCTGTAGTAATTTTGCCCCAATTAAAAACTAAAAGCGTTCACCTGTGCCGGTGGACCAAATCTTTCTTGAAAGGCAGTTGGGGGTGGGGGGGGGGGGGGGCACCCACAATCAGTACTGGGGCCACAAATGGCCCCCGGGCCTAAGGAGCTCTAATGTAGATGGAGGAGAACCACATGGTGTTCCCCCTTGTTAATATTGAGCTAAACCCACAATTTAATAAGTCCCACACAAAAAAATCTATACATATGAGAGTATAAAAAATCATGGTAATTACTGGCATCTTTTTTTTCTACTCTAATTGTAGAGAATTATCCTTTCAGTAATAGTAATGTTCTTATGTTGTTGAGGAGTAAGCACAAGTCAAAGGCCACGTCTGTCACCAATTAAGACAAAAGAAGCAAGTAATTAGAAAACTTCTTCATGTTTGTTGTGGCGACTCAGCTGGCAGAAACCAAGACAGCCAAGAAGTAAATGACAGGTGGCTGTCGTTAACTTAATGCTAAATTAAACTGCACACTCTCACTGAGGAAATCCAGGAAGCCTGCATGTTACAGGCCTGCCAAGAGAGCGAGAGAGTTATTTTGCCTCTGTGTGGCTGTAAATTGCTGCATACTTTATGGTGTTATTAGTACCTAAAAGCCAGTCAAAGTATTGGATTTAATTCGGTGTCGTGGTAGCTGTGAAAATGTTTTCATTTGTTAATTCAGCTTGTGACATTTTTTCAGTGCCGTTGTCATTTGCCCATGTTAATACACATCTTAATAAAAATGTTGTTTTTCCTCCTCGATAATGTTTTCAAAAATGTGTTACCGTTAATGTTGTAAACATCTTGTGTTTTAAGTGTTTCAGGTCAGTTCAGAGCTCTTCATGAAAAGCAAAATGTGCAGAAAAGGTGATGTAACACCTTATATAAGCAGTCTGCCTTTTACTAACAACGTTAAAGACAATCTAGATTCCTTAGATCAACACAACAATGAGCATGGCAATACAGGTTTGCAAAGATAAATAGGGATTTTTTTCTAAATTAGCAATGCAAATCAAGGCTGCATTTATCTTTTGGGGAAACAAACGACTAAACCACAAACAGAACAAAAACACAAAGGGTTGTAAGATAAGTTTCATCATAGAACCAATACGAATCCTTATGAGTCTTGATTAGGACTCAGACCCCATTTGCGCTAAAAATACTCTGACAGTTATGATGAGATTAATAACCCAGGAGAGAGACAGTGTTCAATACACCCCTCACCCTCAGTATTACTGCTCTGCTTGATATATATATATATATATATATATATATATATATATATATATATATATATATATATATATATATGTGTGTGTGTGTGTGTGTGTAAAAAAAATGAGTTTCCTTTGAGATTTATTCAAATGTAATGGACACAGAGGGAGAAACGACAGGGAAAAAGAGGAGAAAGCAAGGAAGAGAGATGGGGTTACGGGTTAAAAGGGAGAGACAGAGAAAGAGAATACAGGATATATAGAAGGAAAACTGAACCACACTTGAAGTCTGCTTGTACACCTGCAAACAGAGGGAAACAAAAAGAGAAACCAGAGTGACAAACAACAAATAGAAATATAACAACAGAATTACTGAAAGGCACATGGTGCAAATTAATACAAGTCGCATTTGTCATATATCAGAGCTCTGATTACCCCGTATGTTCCTAACAGAGCACTTCGCTCTCAGACCGCAGGTCTGCTGGTGGTTCCTAGAGTCTCTAAAAGTAGAATGGGAGGCAGATCCTTTAGCTATCAGGCTCCTCTTCTGTGGAACCAACTCCCAGTTTTGGTCCGTGAGGCAGACACCCTGTCTACTTTTAAGACTAGGCTTAAAACTTTTCTTTTTGACAAAAATTATAACTAGTGACTCATGTTACTTTCAGCTACCTTTATAGTTTTACTGCTATAGGCTTAGGTTACTGGAGTATATCAGGATCTAATTTTCTCACTATATTGAGTTCTACTGTTCTTCAATTATGCATTATGTGTTGTCATTTCTGCTTTAACTTTCTGTTCTCTCTCTTTTCTCTTCATAGTAGGTACACCTGGTCTGGCGTTCTGTTAACTGTGACATCATCCAGAGAAGACGGCTCACCCGCTACTACCATCTAATGTAGAACAGATTACTAGATCAATGTGTGCTTCTGTGCTTTTTTGTTTCTCTTGTTGTGTCTCTGTTCTGTCTTCTGTAACCCCAGTCGGTCGAGGCAGATGACCGTTCATACTGAGCCCGGTTCTGCCGGAGGTTTTTTTTTCCCGTTAATGGGTGGTTTTTCTTCCCACTGTCGCTTCATGCTTGCTCAGTATGAGGGATTGCAGCAAAGCCATGTACAATGCAGATGACTCTTCCTGTGGCTCTACGGTTCCCCAGGAGTGAATGCTGCTTGTCGGGACTTTGATGCAATCAACTGGTTTCCTTATATAGGACATTTTTGACCAATCTGTATAATCTGACCCAATCTGTATAATATGATTGAACTTGACTTTGTAAAGTGCCTTGAGATGACATGTTTCATGATTTGGCGCTATATAAATAAAATTGAATTGAATTGAATTTGGTGGCAACCACAGCTCTATGTAGTATATCTGCAAACACCTGAATGCAAACACCTCTGAGTGTCTGTGTGAGCGCAGATGAGTGTACAAACTTCTAACATTGAACAAAGTAATTAATTCAAGAATCAAGAGTCTTTATTGTCATTATGTAACCATAATGAACCTTTGTTGAAAAAAACGGCTCAGAATTCACACATAACACCCAGACACTTATCAACACATTATGATCAAGTGCAATGTACCGACACACCTGAAAAGCTAAAGAGCTGTCATCAAGCCCAAAAGAGACAGCTAGCAGTCACTTTACAGAGAGATGTCAAACACTGCAAGTGCATGAATGTATCATACAAACAGTCCTGGAGAAGTTCCAGAGTGTGCACATAGTCATTGGCAAAAAATTATATGTTCAAGTTAATTGGTGTTCAAGCCCAAAAGAGACAGCTAGTTGTCACCTTACAGAGAGATGTCAAACACTGCATGTGCATGAATGTATCATACAAACAGTCCTGGAGAAGTTCAAGAGTGTGCACATAGTCATTGGCAAAAATGTACATGTTCAATTTAATTGATGTTCAAGTCAAAAAGACAGATAGCAGCCAGTTTACAGCACGATGTAGAGCACTGCAACATGTCGTAACAGCAATCTCAGCCGTGATGCTGCAGCACTGGCAACACCCATCATCACCCTTATACAAACCAGGAAAAAAATGAAAAAGATGTGTTTTCATCTCATAACAAACATCAATTTCATTAACTGAAAACAATTAAAAACATGAATCCCATGACTATTTGCACTCTTCTTCTCAGGCATGACAATATTTTGAATCCCATTTGTTCAGATGCAGGTAAATAGTATGGTTTTCCAACACTTATGGAATTGGGTTTAAAATTAGATTCATTAAATAATGCTGAATTTATTGCATTTAATATTTGAACCTGGAAAATTGTCTTACGTAACAACTGTATCTAAAATTGTCAGCAAAATTTTCATTCTCTTCATTGAAAATGATTCAGCTCCTAGAGCTTCCAGTATATCTGGAAATGCCTCCTACATGCCCTTATTTGGAAGTTTAAGTTAATTAAAAAGACAAAAGCTGAAGAAACATCAGTAACTGCAAGTTATAACTCTTCCTTGAATTTCGATTAGAATTTGATAACACAAAATATTAATATAACACCCTAGACTTTTCCCTGCAATGGTAATGAGATATTATGTAACCTAGAACAAAGAAACAACACCTAGGTAATGAATGGTTCTTGTAGACACACAGAAATGGAGGTGGGGTGAGTCACATTGTAAAGAATTGTAAAAATAAAGTGTGTAATGCTAGTCATCATTTCAGTCATGCAGCAAAAGAACCCAGTTCATGTTTCTGGTAATATAACCCTTTCAGAGTGAAGCACACTGGACAAACAATCCTTCTGTGCCATATAGACACTTTTACATGTATGCAAACACTTATTAAAAACCAGGCAAACACTATTAGAATTTTAAAAGCAGAAAAATACTTTTCATTCAACATATTAGAGATTTAGAAGGTCTGATAAAAACGTGCAAAGCTGCTTCAAACCATGCCACACAATCTTTGGGTTCAACCACTTAATAAACATGAATGACTTCATAGCTAAGTGAATTTTTGGAAGTGATTACTTGTTTCAAAGCCAGCAAACGCCATGAAGTAAAAACTGTGGACATATGTGGAAAAATATTTAAGATTGAATAGTGTCTCCTTTTATCCACCACAAAACCTGCTGTTTAAACGTTTTAAACGTTTTAAAGTAAGGGCCCACGGGAACTGAAGAGTCTATTGGTAAGGTACCAGATTCTGACCCAAGATTCAACCACGACAGGTCAGTAACGTTTTTAAACAGTTTATTGATAAGCAGAGTAAACAGGCGTGCAGCTCTCTGGGCGCGCAGCTCTCGCTAACGGGCTGGAACTCCCTGGAGGCAGAGGGACAGGTTAGAGGCTGCAGTGGCAGGTAAAGCAATGTGGAGCAGACTGAGAAACTAACCTGATAGTGAGGGGAACCAGAGCGCAGAGAGTCAGTCTGGGACAGGCAGGAGGGTTAGGGGACAGGAGCCGTACGCAGGCTAGCGGGGACAGGCTGTTGAGCGGCCGGCAGGCAAGCAGACAGTGCGGGGCTTTCCAGGGGTGTCTGTCCAGGGGCAGTCCGGGTCCGATAACGGGGAGTCCAATGATCCAGCAGAGGTACAAAGGGGAAATCCAGAAGAGGGGTCCGGGTCCAGTTCAAGGTCCAATATCCAACACACAGAGAGTTAAAGGGGACAGGCAGGTTCCAGTACTCACAGGCAGGCAGGGTCAGAAACACAGGTAGGCAATCCGGGATCCAGAGGCTGACAGAGCAGGACAGAAACAGATCAGGCAACAGGCAGGCAGGCAGGCAGGTTTTTTCAAAAAGAGTGCTGGAAAGTTCTCACCGGGTTGGCTCGAGACGATCTGGCACTGGAAGCTGACTTGGGCGGGGCTTTTATGCAGGTGAAACCAGGTGAAACCAGTGGAGTTGATTGCGATTAAGATCAGCCCCAGGATCATCACACTATTCCATTATTTTCTCTGCTAGGAGGTCCTTCATCTGGGGAGTGGACATTGCAATTTGCAATAAGATGCAAGGAAATTTGTTCATCTATTCAGAATTTCCTTCTGACAGCTTGCAGGGTGTTGTGAATGTGTCTATCTGGGACCGGACCAAGGATTAACCTCAGGATACGGTAGAGGATTACGGTACATTTGTCATGATTTGGGGTTTTGTTATTGGTTTATTTTGTACTTCTTTCTATTTTACCGATTCTATCTTAGGTTTAGGTTCTGTTTTAGTTTTGGTTTATGGAATAGTTTGAGTTTTGTTGTGGTTTGCTTTTGTTCTTTATTTTATATTATCAGTCAGGGTACTGCAAGCTTTTAGTTCAGTTCTGTTCACCTCCCTGTTTTCACCCAATCAGTTTGTCACCCCCCTGTCAGCAGTCACCAACCTATCGGTTCGGTTCTGTCAGTCACTTCCCTGCCTCTGATTAGTTCCACCTGTTTTCCTGTAATTAGTTTCTACTCAATTCACCTGCTCACTCCCCTACTTATACCTGCCTCTGTCTCCTGCACTCGGCCAGATCATTGTTTTCCATGCCTATTGGTGAGTCTTGGCCAGCATTCCCCGTACTCTGTTTGCCTGTAGACCTGACCCAATTAGCCTTTGGAGTTCTGAGCCAGCCTGACCCCGATTCACCTGTTTTTGATTTAGTCTTGCCATTTATCAGTTTTGGACTATTTTGGTTTTTGAGCTATGTTGTTCATGTTTTGGCTAGATGCCCATTTAAGTTCTGTCTGATCGTTTTTTCGTTAATAAATTTCCTTTAAATATCATCTGCTTGTCCGGCCTGAATACTGGGTCCTTCTGTCCCCGTTCGTGACAACATTCACACCCTTTAATGTTTCTTTCTCTGTCACTTTTGGAGAGGATAGGCTGGAGGGGAAAAAGCAGGGGCGACACACTCTCACTGTCTGAAGATCTCTGCTCACACTGTTCCTAGCCGTTACCCAGTCTTGGCTAAAGAGAGTAAAGTCGGTGCTTAAATGGATAAAACAAAAAAAAAAAACTTGAGAAAGTTGAAGAAACTGTTGATCTCTTTCTTTTATAAAAGACAGACAAACAAGGGGAACTGGATATTACTCTGAAGTGAAGCTTAGGTTTCTGGGAAGGATTTTTTTGGAGGAGGCGAGATATTAACTGACTTACATACGGAGATAGAGCAAAATGACTGATAAAAAAAGAATAAAAAAAGAAACGATCCATATAAAGAAATTAATTAGGAGGAATATCAGCAGGGCCAGATAAAAAAAGCATATATCAGAATCTACATGCCAGGGATATAGCGTGGACAAAGAACAGGCTGGTACCAGTAATAGAAAGATAACGAGTAAGATAACTAAGGTAGTAGTTAGTCATTAATTAAAAACTAAGCCTCTGCTGTGCATAAAAACTGTTATCACTAGACCCTTAATGAACCTGTCAAGTTATCTGTAAGCACCACAAATGAAACCACATTATTTACTGAAGCAGAGGTTATCGCAAAGAAAACTCCAATAACTTATTAATTTCAATGTGGTGTACAGAAATATTTCTTAGATTAATGGGTTTAAGTTGGGGTCAATACATATTTTAATAAATAAATTAAAGTGAAGAGTTTGTTTAATTGGTAAGGGAAATCCATTAATTTCTCTTTTGACATAGCTTTTGATGACAATGGTAAAGTAAATCTAACACAAGGGTAAAGATTACCTTGGAAAACAGTAACGTTGATGTCAATCAGGGATATTGTTGAGGGTTTTACTGGGTTTTAATTAGGTTTTCTGGGGTGCAGAGTGTTCCAAGAAGTTACTCAATTTCAGCACATTGGCCATGATTATTAATTAGGTTGCAGGCATGTTCGTTAATAGATATGATATTTTAAATAGATATTTACTGCATTTTACCATGATTTTCCAAGCTGTATGCAAACGAAATTTGCATACAGCTTGGATGAGTGTGATTTTGGCAGCAGCTTACCCCTTCTTATACCTGCGTGGCTTTGTTGTCAGAAAATATTTAAGTAGGATTGACAATGCTGTCCATGTGACACGGCTAGACTGTTTCAACCGTGTACAGGTTTGGAGTGCAGACAGATATAAATCATTTTTGACTTGCCATTTTTATTCAGGTGTAAATAAATACTGATTTATTTTTTCAAAATTTAAAGTCCATATAGATTGTGTTATCTTTTCTCATTTCAATGAGAAGGAAATTTCTTAGTTGAATTCAAAATCATTTTAAATCTAAATGGCCCAGGGGGTTACATAATTTTGAGCTTAATTGTATGTCCTAATCATCATCTCACAATTTTAAATTTTAAGATATTTAAGATTTTAAGATATACAGTCAGAAATATAATGGATTCAAAATAAATGGTTTTTGATGTGAAGCGTTATATTTACTTTGCTGTTTAAAATTCTTATGTCAGGTATCACAATAATTAAATATTATTAAGTGATTGAGCTCATTGAGATCAGACTGATTTAAAACACACTGATATCTCTCTGTTTTTAATTTTGTTTCCTTTAGTTTTAGATTTGTTGATTTAGAGTAGGACATTTAACACAAAGCATGATAAGATATTTTAATTAGATAGCCAAGATAACTCACAGATCGAGTTATTCCAGAGAATTATGGTTATTTAATTAGGTCCACTGAAAAAAGACACAAATTACCAACTACTTTGGAGTTCTGACAGCAAATTTCTGCTCCATGTTTTCACATCTATGTAAATCCTCTTCATGATTTGCTGGAACATTTTTCTGGGGGGGAAAAATTACCCAAATAACTATGCAGTCATCTTAATGCTTTAATGGTGGGTTGTTTATGTGAGCTTTTACAGAGTTCAGCCATTAGCAGAGCAACATTTTTGCAAAGAAAACAGAGATATCTGTTCTTTAGACGTTTTTCTACCCGGACCTCATCATAGTTAATCTTAAATTACATTATTTGTACCATTAGTCATAACACCATGTTACATAAAATCAGCATAAACTAACAAGGCATTAAAAGATAGAAAATAAGAATGAGGGATTAGGAATGCAAATATTTCACAGAGGGGGGGAAAAATTACTGTGAACATCTGCAATGCAGCAAAATATTTTTTGTCAAGCTGCTGATATTAAACTGATTTATTAAAACAATGCCATTTTTTTTAAATAAAGCCTTTGAACATTTTGCAAAAGTGTAAAAAAAAGTTACATTTTCTAGGTGGATACAATCAAAAAGGTTATGTCTGTCAGTGTATGATTGACAATTGTGCTGTAGAAGGAAAGCAAAGCAACAGGACATTATGAACTGCTTAGAGCAGCTCGTGGATTACAGCTCCCAGTTTGGGAGCAGGCCTCACACCTTGGAAGTGCACAAAGACTTGGGTTTTCTAGCTGCTGGGAGTTTTTCAGTCTCCTATGAGCAGCAATTATTTAAAAAGAATTAGCCTGTGTCAGAAAAGCCCCGGCATTTTATAGTGGTGCGCAGGGAAGCAGAGGAGAGGGATAAGCGTGATCAGCTCTTAGCAGTATAATTTTGCTTTAGTTGCAGTATGAGTCATGAAAAAAAAAACTTCACATTTCAGACCCTTGTGTTGTTTGGATTAGAGCAACCAATTAAAAAACAGACTTTTGATTTTTCTAACTTTTCATTCTGATTGCCTTCTCTGTGGAATGATCATAGAGTACAATGTTTGGTCCAAGCACCAACAACAGTGGAGAACCTGAAGGTTATAAAGCTGATTGCTCTGCACCAGAGCTGATGCTGACACATGATGTAAAAAAAAAAAAAAGAAAAGCTTTTAGCTTGAATTAATTTGACAAGTTTTGGTAAACAAGTGACATGAGCTCTGAACTGAGCTTTGTTCATTTATGACGCAGATATGAGCAATAGAAAGTCCAAAAACATTGTTATACAAGGAAAAATTAACTGAAAAGAAAATGTCAAATTTATGCATAAAATGTTCTTTGGTGCAGAAGCACATTTGCAGCAGATGCTGAACTTGACTAGAAATCTTTAAGGTCGGTAGCTGAATAAAAAACACATACAATCTGTACACACTTTAAATGTATCCACTACTAGAATATTACAATCACAGAAGGAAAAATTATGCTACTGCTTCAACCAGCTCACGTGAGCCAGCTGTACAGCTTTTATGTGAAATAAAACATTTATATCACAGTTCAAAAATAAGTGAATGGCAAAAAATTATATAGCTAAACATTTTCAACCTAAAACATTGACAATCAGCTACCCTGCAACTTGAATATGAATACAATACAAAACCCTATATCCTTTAACTTTTAAATTCTAGAGCAGATTTGGTAAGGCCAACATTAGCAGTGCAGTATGATTGCCAGGAAAGCAGACGTGGAAAACTTAACTAACAGGGTCTAAGAGCACAGCAGTGTCATAATTGCTTTCAGACAAAAATTAAGATTTCCAAATCTGGCTCAATGCAGTCACATTCAAAAAGTCCTGGAGGTCATGGAGCTGTGATATCATTCAATGTAAAGAGGATCCGAAAAAGGTGAATGCTCACTAGCAATGTTTACATGCACAAAATTTCACAATCAGGTTAAAATGTATTCTGATTAAATAATCGGATTGTACCGTTTATATGGGCACACAATCAATTAATCCGATCATAACGTGCGTGTTTATGCACCTGGATTTATTCAGAATAGAACCACTCTGACAAACGCAGTTATGAAATTACCCTAAAAAAACACAGAATAAGAACTTCCATGCTTATTAAACAACAAAAAAATAGCAAACAAAGCAGTATTTTACGAGTTAATTTGTCTTGTGTTCACCCAGAATGGATTTGCACCAGGTTCTAATTATGGTTGAAACATTACTAAGCAACAATTTTTAGCTCTTTTATTTTTTCGAACAGAAAGGTTGTATCAGGAGCCCTGATAGTTTTGCTTCTCGACATATTTCCACCACTTGCCAATGCAAAAATACGTCACGACAAGCATTTAAATTCACGTTGATCGGATTATTAATAGGCATAAACCGCCCGTCTCATTTGGTTTGTTTACGTGATTGGCCCTTTATTCCGATTACTTTCATCCATGTAAACGTAGCTAGTGATGGCGTGCTTCTGTTAGAGGCTGCTTACTCTTAAAAGAGAAATGTTCCTCTCTGCCGCTCTGTGCTTTGTCTGGATGAGGTCTTCCATCAAAGGGAAACTTTGATGCCATCTGCTAGTTTACTTTGACCCATTATGACTGGCTTTTTATGATGTATAGAATCTAATTGTGTTGCCTTTTTTGCATGAAACCATTGTACTTCACTGGTTCAGATTTTTTGTTTGTTTTATACTAAATTTTAATGGAAAGAAACTAACAAAGGGAATGTTTCTACATTAATTTGGAGATATTTATAAAAGGAGCTGTTTAGCTTATCATTTGTTTTTATTTTTATGAACAGTGCAGTGTAGAGCGTTATCCCCTCTCTCCCTGTTCCAGTCCCCTGTTCGCTAAACTGGTATTGCTTTTATTTAAATTGAATTTCATTTATTTATGCAGCGACAATTCAAACCCGATCTCATGTTAAGGCACTCACAAAGTCAATTCTATCAAATTATCAAAACAGACCTGTTCAAAGGTTCTCTACCTGAGGAAACCCTGTACATTGCATGAAATCAATAACTTGTATCTTTCTCTCCTGGATGAGCATGGAGCGACAGTGGACAGCCACTTTCAATGTGTCGTTGACTTTGCAGCAATCCCTCATACCGAGCATTGACCTAGCAACAGTGGAAATGAAAATAACACTTTAGCTGGAAGAAACCTCCAACAGAATAAGGCTCAGAGTGAACGGCCATCTGCCTTGACCAGCTGGGTGTTAGAGAAGAATGTGCGTACATCCAAAAGGAACGCAGACCACCGATCCAGGAGTACTTTCTATGTGAGAGAAAGTAAAAAAGAAAGTAAAAAAGATAATGGCAGTATGCAGGGGTGGTCCTAGCCTGTTTGGCACACTGGGTGAAAAATGTAAAGAGGCTGCAGATGCCCGGGTTTCCTCATGAAAGCATTCAACAGACGCTTAAATAGTGCCCACCGCCTTTCCTAGCGCCTCCATGGATTTAGTGCTAGCATCTTCCGAGTTAACAGCGCTTCTCAAGTTGGTCCAGCGTTCTCTACTGTCTTTGGAAGTATCTTTAACGGTTTTACTTGACATTTTTATGTATAGTTTACACTCATTGCACACAATATCAGAGTTTTAAGTAGTTTGAGGTCCACAAAAGATGAGTTTTCCTAAAAGATTTAGCAGGAGCTGCAGTGGAAGAGTATACTCTCCAAGCATCCTCCGCCTCCTCCCATAAACACTGAATTTAAAAGATAATACTAAAATGTATTTAATCTGCTTGATTCATAAAGGGCTGGTGACTATCACCAGTGGTCAGTGGGAAAGAAGCAGCAGGGTACACCCAAAACAGGTTGCCAGTCTCTTATAAGTCAACACAGAGACAAATAGATCAAACACCCATCCATGAACAAATTCATGCCTTAGGGCAACTTAAAATGGCCAAGATGGAGTACCCAGAGAGAACCCACATATGCACATGGAGAACATGCAATCTCCAGGCAGAAAGAATTTAATTTATTGCTGCAAAGCAACAGATCTAAAAACTGAGTGATGTTGTAAAAAAAATGTAAAAAAGGCTTTTTAACTTGAGGCAATTATAATTTGGAAAGAGCAAATTTCGTACAGCAGTCTTTTTCCTTCTGCAATCCCTTCAGGGTAAAAAAAACTATTTGACTGACTTTCAATCAATCCATGTAAGAGCTAAATTCCCCTAAAACCCAATTTTTTTTTCCACTTTTAGCAGCAGCTCATACCCAGCTTTGGATTTGGCAGTTCACACCTGTTCCAGCTGGGGACCTCAGACTTGGAGGAGCTAATTTTTGCTCTGCCTGTTTCACACTTGGCTGCCAACTCCACCAGAGCATGCTATATGTTTGAGCTCAATAGAATCAACAGAATTACATCCTCTGCAACAGGCAAAGATGCAATTTGAAGCCTACTGAGCTGAACTGAAAACTGTACTGTGGCAAAGAACTGAAAAAAACTTGGAACCCAGCGGTGCATAAATCAGCCAGACATGCCTTTTCTCTCTTACTCTTTGCTATTAACCTTTCCTAACAGACTGAAAACTGTAATCTCCTTCAGAGGCTCTTATCCCACCTCTGCACACCTTTGCCCAGACATTTCAACATAAAAAAAATCTTCACCATGAGGAACTGAGGATCAATCCTCTTCATCTCCAAGGCAAATGTATCAGTTTGCATTCAACATTTTTTCTTTTGTGTTTTTAACTTTATTTTACTGATTTTATTAAGCTTGTAGCTCTCAACAGTTATATTACATTTCTTCCCAAAATCAAGACGTAAAGAGAATTAAAAAAAGAGGCACACACAAGCCACCCAGCCTGCTTAAAGTTGAAGTTGAGTAAAGCCGGGCATACACTGTACGATATTTTGTACGTCTAAAAACCACACATCAGACTCAGCCCCATAGAGAGATGGCGCTTGTCGGACTCTTCTACCCAGAAGCTAAATGTTAACAGTAGAAGAAGAAAAAACGTGTCAATGCTCAATGTTAAATATCACAGACATATATACAGTAGATATAGATGTGCATATATAGATTCTGAAGTATTATAAATAAATAGGTGTGTGTTTAAATATAAACATATGCCATATATATATATATATATATATATATATATATATATATATATATATATATATATAGATAGATAGATAGAGAGAGAGAGAGAGAGAGAGAGAGAGAGAGAGAGAGAGAGAGAGAGAGAGAGAGAGAGAGAGAGAGAGAGAGAGGAGT
Source organism: Fundulus heteroclitus (assembly GCF_011125445.2). Classification (NCBI taxonomy): domain Eukaryota; kingdom Metazoa; phylum Chordata; class Actinopteri; order Cyprinodontiformes; family Fundulidae; genus Fundulus; species Fundulus heteroclitus. The sequence continues at coordinate 37,893,080 of NC_046367.1, read as the reverse complement.
ATGTGTTGCGAATATAAAAATCAGTTCGTTAAACCTTTTAAGATCTGGTATAGTCACAGGTTAGCAACAAACTTTTTGGGGGAGTATCAAAGAGATAAAATTACTAATATGAGAAAAAAGTCATAGGAGAATAAAGTAAAAAAAAAAAAAAAAAAAAAAGGACAAAAGTGGTAATATTATGAGAAAAACGTCATATTATGAGACTTAAAGGGAACATTACCAGAATAGTCACAGCTTGCAGAATTATTTTAGTCCTGGAGTAACAGGGCCAGGTTAGATTCTTTGAATTATTTTTTATTCTTTATGAGAATAAAGTCAGGAGAATGAAGCCAAAGGGATACGAAAATAAACTCGTAATATTACAAAAATAAAAATATTATGAATATAAAGTATATTCTGAGGTTAAAGTCCCTCTGATACTGTTTAAGTGTCTGAGTCTAACTGCAGATTTGCCACCTTCAACATGGCGGACGTTCTGACTCATCCGCAGCATATGCAGAGCCTGCCCAACGAGGCGTCTACGTATATAATGTCTATGTTAAATATGAGGCTTGCAAGACAAAAACGAGCTGCCTTGGCAATTCTACGAGTTACTCCTCCATAATTTGACTCCATGTCACACGTCCCACCGCCATGCTTCTCTCCACTCCTATGTTTTCATCATAGAAGAAGAAGAATTTCCTTGTTTGCACATGTGCAGTGTGGGGGGTTAGGGGAAATCGGCTCATAGACGCTCGTAGTTCTGCTTCAACAGCAGGAGGCGCTCACGATCACTGACCAGGGCCGACTGAATTTAAACCCTGTTTGATTTTTATCGGATCATACGATTCCTCATTGGGAGGTGGTCGTGAGAGGCTAATCACTCCTTACCCCCTGTATATTTTTATTTTTTCGTTACCCCCTGTACACTACACAACACAGGAAGCTGAAACTCGGCCCAATCCAAAAAATTCTCGCATGACTAAAGAATCGGCCCAAAAAGGGAGAAAAATCGTACAGCGTATGCCCGGCTTAATGAGGTGGGGTTTGGAGTGCCAGACTTGGTAATCAATGCATAGCGCAATGAATACCCAAGACAAAAGTATTGGCATTTAAGTCTCTAGCATAACTTTGAGGTACTAGGGTGAACATTTAAATGCCGATTTGCCATTTGAAGAGAACGGTTATTGAATTACAAACGACTGTGTGGACATCAGAGGAGACATCAGGAGAGATTTTGCACTGTCAGAGTACAAATGTAATCATTACTTCAAAAATGCAATTCATATATACACAGTTTTCACAGTTTTATCACACTAAAAAGTTATCTGAAACATACAAGTGTGCCTAAAAAGCAAAAACAAAGGTGTAAGTAAGATACTGTTTCACAGCTCTATGTTTTTAGTTATCTCATTATCAGCTGTAAGTCAGTGCCTGACATAATGGAAGCAAATGGGACCCCTGTGTCTGCCTGAAATAAAGACCCAATGGGTTTTCTCTACAACACCCTTGTTGGCGCGTCCTGCATCTTCCCATGATGCCATAATACTAGTTGTCACATATCATGCCTTTATTTATATTGAGGTCTGTTTGTCATTTACATTAACTTGTTTACTTGCATTTAACCGACATTTCTTCTCTTTCCTTCTCATGGATCTCTAGTTGAAGTGTGGCCCCTATTTGCATAAGTAAACAAGGAAGTGCCTAAAGGACGGTACATTTATAAACATATTTGTCGTCCTTTACATTAACACGAGCCAGAAGTCCCATTGTATTTGAGTTTTCATGCATTGATGTTTGTGAACCTCCATCTCTGTTGATGATTTTTTTTTTTTAGCTGAATTCCATGAGTTAGGTCATGAGAGTGAAATGTCATCTTTATTTGTCCATCAGTGCATTTTTCCTACTGTGTTATTTCAGATTGGGCCACCGCAGGCATCTCCTCTGGTTAAAAAAAAAAAAAAAAAAGAAAGGATTTTCATTCAAGCTAACCTTTCAAAAAGCTGTCCGGTGAGACAATCAATATGCTGGTCTCGTCTTTTGTTCATGTCTCTTTTTCTAATAGGCTTTTCAGCCACGTATACGGGGGTGGCTAGAGCTTCGTGATTGCCACTGACACTGTACTAATGCACAAGAGAAAGAAAAAGTTACCACATAATATTGAAGGTCTAGAGTCAGTGCTAACTCCCTCTCTGGAAAAGTTATGTGGGTAAGACAAGGGGTTTTCTTTGAGCTGAAGTGTCAGTAACTGTCATGATTTAGTTTTTTTTTTGTTTTTGTTTTTTTTGTGGGGATTTATTGGACTAGATTCTCTTAAGTCATTTTAACCTGCTCATTCACCATCCACTATGCTTCACTCCTCCCCGCCACCAGTCACCTTAATTGGTTCCACCTGCTGCCACCACTAATCAGTCTCACCCAGATCACCTGTCGCTCTCCCTACATATACCTGCCTCACTCTCTGCCTGAATGTTTTGTTTCCCTGCCTGCATGCTTACCTGTTATACCTGGGACCAGTCCGCACCCTGCCCTTTGCTACTAGTGCTTGTGTATGGTGATGGCCAAATGAACCTAATGAAGCTTTGCAGTCCACTGCTTTGCCTAAAGGTTCATTAATCCATTCTTCATTCATTGCTCCTTAATGACATCTGCTGCTGCACAGACTCTGTGACAGCCTTCAAACATCAGAAAACAGCAGTGTGTGTGCAATATTGTCACAATATTTTTTTTTGGTTAAACCCATCTGTCATTCCCTTGTTAGTTCTTTAAAATTATTTATACCCAAAATAATGCTACTAATATGTTGACTTTGGCAATTGTTTCTTGGACTTCTGTTTGAGATCCTTTATAGTTGGCTGCACACCGAATTTCACTCATCCAACAGCATTTAGTCTTTCTCGAGAAACTGGTGTGTCTTTGCTAATAAAAAAACCTACTTTTTCACAGTTTGGGCTCGGCACAACTTGCTTTCATCACAGCTATATATACCGCCTTAAATCATAATAGTGCAACGTGATTGGCTCGACAGCATTTTGGTTTGGCCACAAACCGTTGTGGCGGGATTGGGACAAGATGGATTCTCCTTTGTTAGAGAATGCACAAATACCGCAAGAATACGGCTTGAAGGCAACGTTTGCCAGGCATGGACAGTTTTACAACACTCATCACAACTCTCCTAAAGTGCCAGGCAGTCACCTGTGTCAAATTTTAAGCAAATTGTCTCAACCTGAAGCTGTTTTTCTTAGCCTTAATGTCTTGAACCCCTTTAAAACATCTTAATTAAAATGTAAACTTCCTTCTGCAAGATGTATGCCAGAATTAAAAATTAACCTTCAACTGAAATCTCTATGCAATCATTTTATTGCCAAGTAAATTTCAATGTAAGAAAAAAAAACATACCTGGACAGCACATTTGAAAGTGTAGCTCTTGGATTCAACAACTTCTGTATGAACAAGTTCAAACTCAACTGGAGGAGAGAAAAAAAAAACACATACTGACATCAATAAAGCCCTTGATCATGACGGTTCTTTTAGATTAAAAAAAATCCACATAGGTGGAAACCTTTAATCCCCTCCAAGTTTTTAAACTTCTGGATAAAGAAGAGGTATGTGGTTGGCTCCCTTTAATATATTTGAAATGTTGGTTGGCTTATAAAGTAAAGTTTACAGGAGAAAGTTCAAATTTCACTCTCGAACCCAAGCATTTAAGTTTTCTTTTTAAAATATTAATACAGGTAAACAAAAAGACCAGGCCATTAAAATTGTTTATTAAAATATTTTAAATTGGTAAATTAAAAACAAAACTTTTAATTGATTAATGGAATTTAAAATAGTCTCTGTTCTGAAGAGAATTTGATGCAAGTGGAAAAAATGAGAAAACACAATAACAGGTCAACATAAAGGGGTTTAGATTCTATCGATTAATTATTGGCTCTTCATACTTGGTCCCCTGTAAAAATATTTTGATTACTAGTACTGTATAACCTGATAACTTAAAACCAAATGGGTGTCTGAAGCTATATTCATCTCTCATCACTGTCTTTCAAACTACAGTGAATCAGAGCAACTCAATGCTGGATTGAATTTTTCTTTGGGTGGCTTGTTGAGTCTTTCCCCTTTTTTGTATAAATGTTATGTTTTTTTGGCTGTTTTTTGATATAAGGGTTTGTTTAACAATTTGCATCCTACAGAAGTTGATCTACCTCCAGTTTGCCAAATTTCTGCATTGGACATGAGGTCATCGGCCTTATCTCAAAGTGGCATTGCAGTCATTCGATTTTTTTCTATGCAGAACATAGAGTGCTACACATTAGCTGGCTGGTCAGGTTAAAGATGATTGGCTGTTAAAATGAAACACATACTAGGCTAAGTACTAATAAACCTCTTTTTATGCAGCAGCCATAATTTACATTATTTGTGTTTGAACTGAATCTCTTGTCAGTTAGATAGAAATGTTGCATTTGTGTTCAAAATCCCATTTGTACTTTCTCTTTCACAACATAGTTTGGTAAATATTAGCCTTGTGATGCAGTGATGTACACGGTATGCTGACGTTAATGTTAGCTTGCTTATGTTTGCACCACAGCTGTAATTTCCATAAAAGCTCAATATGCCAAAGGACAAGAGCTCAAGCTACCCTGATGTCCCTTGCTATGCACAATGCCTCCCAAGTCTGTTGCCACATTGGCGGAAGTGTAGGCAGTTGTAAACAGAATGCAATGCATGTGTTGAACAAGATAAAGGTTACAAGGCCTTAAAAAAAAACAGAACAAAACTAAAACAAATATTTAGGTGGTGATGGTCTGCTGGATGAACAAATCAGGGTGACCAGCTGTCATGCATCTTGCTTCTGGTAAAAACAAGGACTTACAGATGCTGCATTACAGATGCTGCCGAACTCTCAGTCTCTAAAATGCATTCTTGCACAAATCATTTCTGCACATACAAATGGTTTTTAAGAAATACTCACCTGTACACTGGGATCGCACACTGTCTCTTTGTCCTGCATTGTTTTACATTTCAATTGTTGCACTGTCGACTTTACCCTGTAACTTTATCTCATCATGTAATCTAAATTTCAAGGTGTATGCAAACAAAATTTTGTTGTGTACGCACTCTGTGCATACAAAATGACAAACAAAGTAGTCTAAGTCTAAGTCTTGTGTGTGTGCAGAGTTGTGCCAAGATGAAATTATTGCAGAAAAAAAAATAGCAAACTAAGCAAAGTGCACCTCTCTGTAAAACATGCGTTTCATTTTCCACTACTGGTAAACTGGAACCATTTCTTATGTAGCTTCCTCTTCCCCAGCAGGCAAACACTGACAGCTGAATAACTTCCTATATGTGCGTAGAAAATCTGCTGATTGTGAAGAAGCAGAGCAGATATGATAACGGTGGGTGTATTATTGACAGGATAACCATGAAAGGAGCAAGAAAAATCCGGTACCTGTACTAAAAGTGCAGTGGAGTGATTTTTTTTCCATCCCGCTGAAGCAACAACGTGGAAAAAAAGTAAAGTCAAGAAATTTTGATTAAATAAAAACAACAGAATGAGTGCATTTAAAAAAATAAAAAATTCTCAAAATTATGCAAATTGTGCAAATACAGAGGAGTAATTAGAAGCGGTGCTAATCTGTCCAGGCACCAGTTCACACATAAATTCTTTGATCCGTAATTCCCTCAGGCTCTAAACTGCATGTAAGCTCCTCTCCTCAAAGGTCTGAGTTCAGTCATTTTACAGAGCAAATATGGTTATTTAAAGCCATCATTGTCAGACAGTAAATATGTAAAACATGTGATTTTTTAAATTTAAAGCAAGCTGTGTTTTAAATAAGGGCTTAATTCCACGTAAACTCCAAAAGCAGTTGGTTGATATAAGATTTTCATGCGTATTTTTCAGATAGTGAATGTTTGTGATTTAGTTAAAGCTGTAGTCTATGCTTGTAAGTTAATACTAATAAATAAATAATAAAACTGAAATAAATACTTTCAGATTTGAGTCCTCAAACCTTCCAGTGTATTGAAGTCTTTATTTCTGTCATTTGTTATTGGTAGTACTAGTTCAATAATGAAGCATTACAGAGCTCTACAAGTGTTTAAAAGGCAAATCAATGACGCTAACGCAGTTTAAAGTGTATACTTTGAAGTGATGATTTTGAACATAGCTTTTGTCTTAAGGCAAAAATACTATATACTACATTACAAAGCCCAGTCTTTTAAATAAGCTACTTTGAAAGAAGGAAAGAGCTCTTTTATTTCAGCCCAGCACTAGACTTCAACAATCATCTTTAACACATATAGTCAATTATTTAAATAACAGTGTAGATCTTTGTAGAATTTTCAGTTCAAGAGTTTGAAAAGAAACTTTCCCCTCTGGGACAAAGATAGGAATATTTTTAATTTAGCTATTCCAGTTATCTTCAAATAATTGACGATTGCAATTTAAAAAAAAAGGAATATGTTGCAGGGTGATGGTCCTTTAATTACCATCAAACTTATTCATTGTGGGGCAGATTTATCCATTCTCTATGTATACATTAAAAGAAAAACTTAAAAGAAGATTCACTGTTAATCCACATAAAAGGCTAAGAGTTATGCAGTTCATTTACAGTTCAAGTTAAAATCAGAGTTTCTGGGTTCTAGGATCCATAATATCCCAGGACCTAAAGTGGAAACCCAACACTGTCACCATCTTTAAGAAGGTCCGACAGAGGATATACTTCACGAGGAGCTGCTGATCCACAGGCACTGCACACAACAACAAATGTACATTTAATTCACCAAAGGGTAATTTCATATGTTTAGAAAGTTTCCTCATAAGCTAAGCTCCTTTTTTTTAATCATTTAAAGTAATGCGTGTTAAGTAGCTGACGTACTGTCATGGGTGTGTTGTTGAGACCCGGACCAAAGCACAGACAAGAGTGGAGAAGCCACATGTTGAGTGAAGAATGAATTTAATCAATAGACATGGCTTACAAAGAGACAGGGAACCAGGAGCACGGCACGAATGAAGACGGAACAGCGCATGATCATGGAGGGAAGACGGAGGACTTGACGTGTCCGACAACCTGAACTGAACTTAAAGAGGAAGACACGGGGTGGTAATTAGCCACAGGTGAACGGAGGGATACAATCAAGCTGAAGGAAAGGAGGGGTAATAAACTGGCAGGTGCAGGGAATTAACAGAACCAAAAGGAGGTAGATAATGGACCAAACACGGGGAAGGAATCTAACCAAACTAAGGTATAGATATAACAGATCTACATAATAAGACATAACAATAACCAGATCTAACAGATACAAGAATCTGATAAACCTAAACAAATAACTAAACAGAAAACATCGATGAGGATCTAGGAACACATTCTGATAACAGAGGTAACTAAAAACAGGAGCTGAATCTAATAAGTGTCTAAAACCTAATGTTAACAGAAAGTAAATAAAGGAAGACAAACTTAAAATAAGGATCTACTAGAACAGCTAAACTACAGTATATTAAACTTAACTACTAACAGAGAGCTAAACAGGATCTACAGGGTGAACAATAAACAGGGTAACATAAACAGACTGCAGGATCCCAGGGGAGCTAACCTAAGTAATCACACCCCTGGGGATCCTGACACATGCAGTTGAGCTGAACTGTGGACATTGTGTGTACATACGTGGTCTGAGTAGCATTTAGCCGGGACTCACACTGACTGCTGTGGAACAGTTTCTTCCAAAGAGCCATCACTGATGAACAGCTGACCTTGACAAACAAAATAAATATTAAAAGAAAAGCTCCTGTGCAATGACCCAGCAACTCTGCCTCATTTACTAATTATTTATCCATTATTCTCTATTTCAGTCCTGTTAATTTTTCCTGTTCATATCACAAGCCAAATCTAACTACCTCATGTATATGACACTGTGTATAATATTTAATCCAGCGCTCTTCTCACTTTGAACATGTATGTTTGTATGTGTATGTGCACTTGTATATCACTTCTACCTCTGACATGTACATACTAATAGCAGTGGAAATAATATTTAGTCATGCATTCTTTGCAATCTGCGCACTGCACCATTGCATTATTGTCTCAATTTGTCCGTTAAGTTTATGTATTTTCTACAGTGCAGACTATGTTTGATTTTTATTCTTGTATAAGTAAGCAAATCGTGAGCATTGTACAATCCATAGTTAAATTCCTCGTATGCATACACAAACCTGGCAAATAAAGCTGCTAATGAGTTGTGATTTTTACTGATAAAAGCACCTGCAAAATCTGCAACATCATAGACTATAATTAAGATTTTAGAAATGATCATTTGTATATATTTGAGCAAAAGTAACCTGGTTTAAAATAAACAAAGGCATGCAGATGATACTGCCACCATGCTTTCCTGTGCAAAGTGTGTGCATGGCCTGGGAGGAAGTGTTAATTTTCTCTCCAAAGGTTTATTTTGAATCACAGTTTAAGAAGTACCTAAGACACCTTTAGATGGAACCAAAAACTGTTTTTCTGTTGTCTTTATTGAGCTTTGTTTAACCACAGCACCCTCTCTGGTTCTGTCTCAAAGCAGGCAGCAGTATGTGTGCACATGGAGTCAGAAAAAGAAATTACATTTTCGCTGCAGAACCTACCCCGTTGTCCAACTTCTATCCATAAGAACGCTGCGTTATGCATGCGTCTGGGACCAAAAACAAAGGAGGTATTGCTGCAGAAAAACTTCGGCATTCCAGCAGGTGGCTTGGGGCGTGTTTCCTCATCACTCCCTGCCAAATGTCTGAATAAATCCTCACAACATTCTGAATCTAGGTTACCGTAGGACTCCTCCACGCTGTCTTTACTGCAAGAAACAGTTTGGCCGTGCAGTTTCTCTTGAGCCTGCTAATACAGAGTATTGATCAAGACATTACCGTGACTTCCATTCTGAAAACACTCAAGCTTCACTACCAGAATACAGCTGGGCATACCTCTGATGAGATGCCGAGAGTTGATATTTTAGCTGAATAATTCACAACTTTTTCATTAATTATAGACACAAAAAACATGGACACAAGATGAATATACATTTAATTTGGCCGATAGAAGATAGACCAGATGGCAGATCCATGTTTGAGATGCTGGTAGTGTGTCTCCAAGGCAGTGCTTCATTGGACAACATCTGTTAAGAGCGTGTGTTGTGTGAGGTCCAGCTTCCTCCTCGCTTCATCGGGTCCGTGGCTGCCCTGCTGAAGCAGAAAAGGAGGGAAATCCTCTGAACATTTGCAGTCAAGCCACACCGGCTTCAGGGCACCTTTTCCCGTGATGTTCAGTATATTTGCTACGCTCTCAATGTTCCTTTGTTTTTATCAAGCAGCTCGAGAGGTAGAGACTAATTTAATTCACCACCTGTAACAACTACTGACCCTACTGACCCTTTCTTCAGTAAGCTTTATCTCTTCTCTAACTGTGTTTGATATTCTCGGTTTTTACTCTGGTGCATCGCAGGTTTCAATCACCTAAAGTCTGTTTACCCCTAGACATTTAATTGAGCCACTATAGTCAAATTACACTCTGTAATCCTTCAAAAAGCTGTTTTAGGGAAAGATTTGTAGCATCCTCTATTAATAATAATAAAAGATTAAAGGTAATAATAAATTTATAGAATTTAAAAGGAATTATTAAATAATAATACTTTAAGGAATTTACATTTTAATGGATAACCTTCGATGTAAGCTGATGTAAACAAACACCTTTGCAAAAGAAGCCTTTTACAATTTATCAATGAATTGAAACACTTTAAGACTTTATTTTCTATCAACTTTTTTTGAATTAGCTCACTTGTAATTGTAATTGCTTTCATGTATTTGTGCTCCACAAGGGCACCAGGAAGATGTTGAGTCCAGATGTTGATTGAGGCGCCACTAGAGTCCATATTGGATATTCTTTATTTTATTCCCATCGGTGCTGCAAGGTCTGACTGATGGGGTCCAGATAGTCATGCAAGAGAGCAGCCTATTTTCTCTCCCCTGACACAAATCAGAAGGGATGGAATAGTGTCACACAAATCTGTCATGGTGGTTTGAAAACAGACACCAGCTCTGGGAACCATTAAGGACGCTACATTAAGGCTTGAAAGGTTTATTGAAATTAATGTACAGCTTGGTGGTTCTTCTGGGTTTTCGGCAGGGTTCTGATTAGGCACTGAGGAGAAGAGGTAAGTCGATTTATTGTTCGAAGTAGGAAATCTAGAATTATGATGAAGTGTGGGTATACTGACAGAGTGTGAGGTCGACAGGCGGTGGTGAAAGGCGGCTTGGGAATGTTTTCCTTTGTTTTCTGGTGAGCAAGCTGTACGTTACTGGAGTGATCTTATCAGCTGAGATCAGGAGGCGGCCAGAAGAGCAGCGAGGAGATTCATAGAGGGAATCTTCTCCTACAATCGAAGGGAATGAGGTCACAGAGCATTGGACTGTAGGAACTGAGCATGAAAGTGTGACTGGTTCCAGTAAGAGGGAGAACAGTGGGGACTTGGTTCAGAATGCGAGGACGGAAAGGGCACAAGAGAAAGAAGGCCTAATTGAAAGAGGAGAGCAGGCGTCTGGTTCACGGCTCCTGATTGGTCTGGATGAGCTGCAGCTGTGGGGAGGTCACCTGTCATCCACACCCTGCAAAGGAAGAGTTAAGTCGGCTTCACACAGACTACATTCCATGTCCGCTCCATCATCCATCGCAAAATGTGCCGTGTGGCAATCCAGACTCGACACGTGTAGGATTCGTTCATGTATCCACAGCTTCCACTCTTATTTTGAAATGTTCCGGATCCGCTTTAGTCTTCCCATGTCTGACTTCCGGTGTGACTTCCTGTCTGGCTCATCTGGTTTTAAGAAATGTACGCCTTTTGAATGGACTTGATCAATATATCTGACGGTCGATGGAGGAGGACAGGCTGTCATGGCACAGCGTTACAAAGCTGGTGGCAATTAAAGCACATCAACTAGAATGGCTTCTATTTGAGAGAAAAAACGCACAAATGACCGAGTCTGTGAGAGTCGGTCAAAGAGACATGTATACACACACCACCACACTACTCTAAGGATGTAACAAAACTAACATTTAAAAATCTCCTCTTTTGGTAGATGAAAACTTCAGCAACACTTGAAGGATAAGGAGCAGACTTTATTAAAAGACCAACGCGTTTCAGCTTGTGGCCCTCTTCAGAGTCAATCAGCTCTCTTCACATTTTTGAGGAGTATCTCAGATGTCGTTGGTTGTCTGTTGTTTCTTTACTCGGTTTGGGTTGTTGCAGATATTGTTTTCTGTTGTATATAAAAACTTTACTGTTATTCTATGGAGACTGTATAATTTTCAGACAGAAACCCTCAGCTTTCTTTATTTTAGTTATTGTTTTCTTTGCTCTATCCCACCACAGGAGAATAAATGTGAATGTTGACAACATTTCGAACAGAGATCACTTACATAGAACTTCACTAAACGGATGTAATTTGAGATTATAATTAGCAGCTTTGGGTCCTCATTAAGGCTAAGTAGATGTGTTTGCCCACATAACTTGTTAGAATTTAATTTCAATCTTAATTAGAAAATTTACATTTCTGTATTTCAGTTTAAGTTTAGACTAATTTGTAGTACTGACTATTTTGTGTAGTTCAGCCTCCTCAAATCCTGAATTATATTGAATTAAATTGCATTGAAATGCAGCAAAATGTAAAAAGAAAAACATGGGAAAGTGAACACATTTTAAAGGCTCTGTGCTGGAACTTAAATTCAATTGAGACGCTGGAGCCTGACATTAAACAGGCCATTGGTGCTTGAAAACAAACTAATGTGAAATTAAATATCACTGCAGAGAATGGAGGGGCAAAATTCATTCACAGTGATGTAAAAGATTAATTACCAGTTATCGCATACGCTTTTTGGCGGTTACTTCTGTCAAGGGTGACACAGCTAGTTATTAAAACTGCAGTTTGAATTCACTTAAGATATTTTAGTCTGACATTAAAATTATTAGGTGATCAGAATCATTGAACAGTGACAAAAAACAGAAGTCAGGAAGGAGGGAAATACTTTTACAGATGTTGTATGTTTATATAAAAAAAGAACACGACTCAGATCAAATTAAACATTGCAGAGTAAAGATATTAGAGAAATGTATAATTAGCTAGACTGGGTCTTCAGGTTTTACCTGGGATCCCTCAGTCAGTATAGCAGTATTAAAGACAAACAAAACAGGAAGGTAAACCAGATCCTTTTACTTTAGCAAAGCAATTATTGAACAACTTCAGATTATTTTTATTTTTATTTTATTTTATTCAGTTCAATAAAATTTTGTTTGTATAGCGACAATTCACAACACAGGTCATCTCAAGGCCCTTTACAGAGTCAAATTCAGTCAAATCAGACAGATTGGTCAATCATTTAAAATTATATTCTTGATTTAACAGGAAGCCAATGAAGGGAAGCTAAAATTGGAGAAATATGATCCCGCTTGTTGATTTTCATCAGAACTCTTGCTGCAGCAGTTTAGACCAGCTGAAGACTTCGAACTGCATTTTGTGGACTTCCTGATAGTAAAGAATTACAATAGTCCAGCCTTGAAGTAACAAATGCATGGAATAGTTTTTCAGCATCAATCCTAGACAGAATGTTTCTAATTTTGGCGATATTCCGGAGGTGAAAAAAGGAAACTCTGGAAACCTGTTTAATATGGGATTTAAATTACATGTCTTGGTAAAAAATAACACCAAGATTTTTTACTTTATTACCAGATGCCAAGTTAATGCCATCCAGATTAGGTGATTAATTAAGAAGTTTATTTTTTGAGGACCAAAGATTACAACTTCTGTCGTGTCAGAATTTGAATGCACTTTAAAGTCATTCAGCTTTTAATGTCATCAAGATATGACTGTGGCCAAAGTAATTGAATAGATTCATCAGGATTTATGGATAAAAATAGTGCCTTTAGATAATTTTATATATATATATATATATATATATATATATATATATATATATATATATATATATATATATATATATATATATATATATTTCTGTCCTAAGGATTAGATTTAAACCAGCCTAATGCTTTCCCCTTAATCTCTACAGTATGCTCAAGTCTTTCTAGGAGAATATTGTGATCAGCTGTATCAAATGCAGCACTGAGATCTAACAGGACAAGTACAGACACAAGTCCATTATCTGAAGAAAGAAAAAAAATATCATTAGTGACCTTCACCAGAGCTGTTTCAGTGCTATGATGAGCTCTGAAGCCTGACTGAAACTCCTCAAGTAGGTTATTACTTTGTAAATGTTCACATAGTTAATTAGCAACTACTTTCTTAAGAATTTTAGATAAGAAAAGAAGATTAGATATAGGTCTGTATTCTATATTCAGTATTTTTGTTTACAGTTTTGTTTAACATGACTATGTTTAACCATTAGGATTTTTGCTTGTTTTTCTGATTTTACACATTCATATATGTTTGTGATGTCCTGAAATATATTACAGATGCCTTTATTCTCACGTCATTCCATTCGCTGTATACAGGGAGGGAAAGTTGAGTTTACACACATTTTTGAGAGGATCCTTTGTGAGCTTAGTTTTTCAATACATAAACATGTATTTATGCATTACATTGATTTAAAATGATTCGTATAACTTTTTTTCAATTCATTGATGAGTATTTAAGTACCTTTTTGGAAGCAATTATTATTTTCCACAACTCATGTGCAAATGTGTCCGCAGTTTAATGTGATGTTTTGATATTTACACAAAAGGCATCCTACACAGTGTTCCAGCGTGCTTGGAAAACACATGGTGACAGTATGGCACTTTTGTCTACATGCCTGTAGGTTGTGAGGTTCTATTTGTAAGACGGTGTCTTTGATGTGGCAGTGAGACCTCCCGCTCCTCCTTCTCTTCTTTGTAGCTTGACAGACTTTTTGCTTTATGAGGGAGGTATGTTCCTCTGAGCAACGCTGTAGTATCTCTACATGGAGAGAGCATGCTACCTTAGCCAAGATAATTTTGAATGTTTTAGTTTACATATTCAAACTAATATGTATTTCAGGTTATTGTCTGTTTTTAATTTTAATCTTTTAATTTCAGTTTCCTCTGTCCTCCAGTTCTTCATCTGTTAATGTATCTTCATTTTATTGGGAAATAAATAATTACTCAGGGCCTCATTTTCCATTTCTAACTATGCTTTACAAAGAATTGCTAATTGTGTTTTTCTTGTTCCTTTTGTGCAAGGGCTTTTCAAAGAAATATATTTTTGGAAATATCTCATCCAATTTTTTCTACATTGTGCCGTGAGTAGCCAGTATTGGTATACCTGGTTGTTTTTTTAAGGTTTTTATTTCCTAATGGACTCTTTAAAATGTGCCCTTGAAGCATCATCTGCTTTTGTACTGAAACTTGACAGTTTTTCATTGTTAATTTATCCAATAGGTAGTGGCACTTTCTTTAATAGCTTAACTTTTGTGGGACGCTCTGCGGCAAAGTACAATACTTTTTTTTCAGTTGCAATGAAAGTCACGTCACAAAAATGTTAGAGATAAAACAAAGAAACAAACAGAGGAACAAGTGAGTCATTTTAGGTGAAGTTTTAGAATAACTTTGGGGGGACTCAAGTCTCCTGGCTGTGATTTTCCTCCAGAAGAACTGTGACAGAGCTGGGTAAGTTTCCAAAACGATTAGCTGCTTGGCTTTTAAACTTCTTCAGACAGGAAGAGACGTGGCAAATCTTAAGCAAACTGAAACTGAAAGAGAAGCAGACACAGCAGCTGTTTCTGAGCAATTTGGGGATTTGATAGTATAGTCATGGTTAAAGGTTTTTACATTGACAAAAGTGTTGCTTTTACCAGGCTTCAGTTTTGGGAAATCAGAATTAAATTTATTTTACAATTATTCAGCATTTTGTTATTGAGCAGCATAGTGACGCAGTGGGTAGCACTCAAGTCCAACCCTGGGTCATTCTGCATGGAGTTTGCGTGTTCTCCTTGTGCATATGTGGGTTCTCTCCGGGTACTCCAGCTTCCTCCCACAGTCCAAAAACATGACTATTAGGTTAATTTGTCAATCTAAACTTTCCTTAGGTGTGTGCGTGAATAGTTGGCGACCTGTTCAGGGTGTACCCCGCCTCTTGCCCATTGAAATGCTGGAGATAGGCACCAGCACCCCTCACGACCCCATGAGGGATAAAGCGAGTAAGAAAAAGGACGGATGGATATTAAAGTTGCAGTAGGTAAATATTTTAAAAATACATTTTTAAACATATTTGTTAAAACTGTCACTATGTCCTGACAGTTGAATATGAAAGATAATCTATTAAAAAATCATGCTCCTCCATCTCCTCGCCGTAGTCCTACTGCCATTGGCAGAAACACACCACTCCCCATCAGAAACAACCAATCAGAGCCAAGAGGAATATCTCAGTAGTGTCAAAAAATTCCTGGTGGGCTGCAGCACAGCTAATGGCAAACAACCAACCAAACGTTGCTGGACAACTGCCAATTGTTCAAGTGGAACTGTTCAGAAAACAAAGACAGGTAAACAGAAGAGGAGCAATAACAAAAAGCAAACTAAAAAGAAAGAATTAAATGGATTCTGTTTAGATATCTGCTCAAGATGCCCCCTGGGTGCTTCTCTTTGGAGGTGGGACATCCTGTCTTGTCTGGGAATGATAGGGATTCCCCTAATGATGTTTTGTGTCTGATTCGTTCAAAAGAATGAAACATTCGAGTAAACTTTATTAACTGATTAATTCATTTCTTAGTTCAGTTGAGGAGAAGACCAGCACACGTCCCGGTCAGAGCTGAAACTTCAGCGTTCTGTCCTACTTGTGAATCTGAACAATGCACTGAATGGCATGAGTGATTCAATTTACCGTTTTCTCTTGTAGGAGATACGCTCTGATGCAACTGGGAATGGTATCTGTTTCTGCAAGCTAACAGCCAAACACGAGTCAAACCACATGAAAACACACACACGCCTGTCGCCACCAGTCCCCGTTCTCTCAACAGACACATAGAGCAACACAAAGAGCAATGAAATTGAGGGTAAAGCATACAGGATATTTTTTTTTTCCTTTTTCCAATGAGTAATGCATCACACATAAAGAAAAACCCCAAAACCTCCGGTGTGGATTTCTGTCAGGACCGGCATTGATGTGAAATATGGCAGCGCCCTGTGACTGGCTGCAGAGAAGTCCCCTCTCTGATGGGGAGGCACTGAATGAAGCATGCCCTGATTCATGGAGTACAGGAAAAATACTGAAAGTGCTGCTGTGTCACTTATTCTGATACCACACCAATGGACTGAGTTAGGATGGGTGGTTGTGATTAGGGATGGATAATACAGCGATTTATGTAATGGATTTTTTTCTGATGTAATCTGGAATTATCTTTCTCAGAAGTGATACATATCAGATCAAGAAGTCATATTTAAAGATGTATTTTTTTTTTCTTTTACCATCTGAGCTGACTGACTTTTCGGTTGCTAGAACGTCCAAATAAGGTAAGGAGAGAGCATGAAAATATCTTTATTTACCTGTTTTAACTGTAAATAAACAAAAATAGGCATTTAAAGTTCTATAAATAGCACACTAAATGTGACCTAAGCCACATTGATTGCCTAATATAATTGTAACAAACCAGAAATGTAGTTACATGAAGTAAATGGTTTGGTGGACACATTTTTTGAATTCTTTCTTTCCCATAGAGTAGCTGACTTTGCTCATGTCCTGAAAAATAGAAGGTTTTCATCAACGTGTTTTATCGGAGAAATACCTTAATTTAATCATGCCGTCCGTCCGTCCGTTGTCTTCCGCTTATCCGGGGTCGGGTCGCGGGGGTAGTAGCTTCAGTAGGGAGGCCCAGACGTCCCTCTCCCCAGCCACTTGGGCCAGCTCCTCAGGAGGAATCCCAAGGCGTTCCCAGGCCAGCCGGGAGACATAGTCCCTCCAGCGTGTCCTGGGTCTTCCCCTGGGTCTCCTCCTGGTGGGACGTGCCCGGAACACCTCTCCAGGGAGGCGTCCAGGAGGCATCCTGACCAGATGCCCGAGCCACCTCAACTGGCTCCTCTCGACGTGGAGGAGCAGCGGCTCTACTCTGAGTCCTCCCCGGATGACTGAGCTCCTCACCCTATCTCTAAGGGAGAGCCCAGACACACTACGGAGAAAACTCATTTCAGCCGCTTGTATCCGGGATCTCGTTCTTTCGGTCACGACCCAAAGCTCGTGACCATAGATGAGGGTAGGAACGTAGATCGACCGGTAAATCGAGAGCTTCGCCTTTTGGCTCAGCTCTCTCTTCACCACAACGGATTGGTACAGCATGCATCTATTTGAAATATGATTAAAATAAATTAGTGCATCAACATTGGGAAGATGTAAGCCAGCACATAGTCCTAGCCCAGTAAACTTATTGTGGATGTTGCAGAAAATAAAGGGTCAGTTTCTAGGATGAGTGCTAACATAAAAAATCATAATGCACATCAGCTGTGCATTATTGCAAACTAATGAAAAAAAACACATATAGGAACATGTTTTTCTTCTTTCGTACAGTACAGAGGATAACTGTGACGCATGTACTGTACCTCTCTCCTGGGTTTGAACTTTTATAATGATGTAATCTCTCTCCCATCATTAACTAGCCTGTGCAGAACACCACTGATAATAAGCTTCAGTGATATCTGAGGCACAGCTGACTGGAAGACAGCAGCTTGATCTGGTAACATGTTGCGAAGACACATCCCGTTCAAACGATCACCTGCATCAGACGTACCCCTCCAACAGGAGCCCAGATTCTCCTGCCGATGCATGCGACAGTGAAGGGAGATCTGACAAAACGTTGCATTTTCCAAACAATCCTACGCTCCCACAAATCAAACCCGCATGTTCAATGTGTGCTTTCATTCCGACTTGGCGGTCAGATTCTGCTGAGATCTGAAGCTAGGACCAAAATAATCCATGAATTCAACTATTTATTCCCTGGTAAACAGAAGGTTAGTTTATGTTTTCACTTCTTATATTGATATGAAACTTGATATTATGGTGAAAAAGGTTAAACACTGCAGCATAGCAGCCGTTTTTTTTTTTACTTTCTGTCATGTGTAGGAAAGTAGCCGTCCACACTCTCTCCATGTCCGCTAAATTAGCAGAGGGGAACATTTGCTTTACTCCCTTTTGAATAAAAAACATGGGGATAGCTAACAAGCCTTAGATTATTTGCTGCTCTTGGCTGCTCAGTGCACTGATCTTATTTATTTATTTTATTTTTGTTCCTTTTGGGTGAATGCCTGATATCCTGTCTGTATGGCTTTTGTGTGCTCGCTCTCTAGTGGCTGGCCTGCTTGGCTGTGGCTGCAATTAAGCGAGACTGTATGACAAACCACAATGGAGGAGGCGCGTGTCTTTGAAAATCAAGTGGGAAACAAAGCGGCGTGGAGAATGTATAAACGGAGCGTGTTTACGTTTCCGATTACTCCCAGCACATACAGCCGGCTTTTAAATCGCTCGGTTCCTTTGTTTGCTTCCAGCGGGGATGCATATAAAATCATCCGCACTTTTAATTAGACATGATCCGTACAGGACACAAAACAGAGGTAAATTATTGCTCTCACAGTTTCTGTTTTACTCAGGCAGCCTTCATTTTATCCTGAAATTCAGTGGTATATAATATATTATTAATGTTGAGTTTACTGGGAACAGAACTGTTACTGCTGAGCTAATGCACTTCGTTTTGTGTGTGTCTCATAAAGGTTGATTCACTGCGGTTTAAGTGCACGGCAAAATAGATGCTGTCCCCCCGGAGCTGAATATAAGGACTAATTATAACTTGCACATGATGGGTAGAATCTTTGTTCAACATTTGAAGGCAAGACAGGTTACCAGCATCATGGTGATTAGCATTAAGAAATCCTTGATTGGTAAGTGCATGTCTCTGGCTGAGAATAACCGAACGCATTTAAATCAAGGTTCTTCGAAGAAAGATGGGAATGAATTTGTTTTATAAATTATGTTCCTCTGTTATGTTCATCATGCAATCAAAGAAAGGAATAAGTAAAAAGCTGAGCACATTAAGAAGTATTGTTCATCCTGAGTAAATACAGTGAGGCAAGGGAGTACTGGACATGGTGAAAGCTCCAACAAGATGATTTAGATGCAGAAAGTATTTTTAAAACTTTACTCTGACTTCTGTGTACATGTACAGTTCCATTCAGTAGTTTACATCCATCCCCTACGGACATGCAGAGCTTTCACTCTTCTTTTAACAACGTCAAATGATTATACAACATGTAGATTCAGTTTTTTTTTTTTTTTATTGTGTGCACAACTTCAAATTTATGGTGGATTTTATCTGATTTGCACAGTGTAAACATGTTACATTACATTTACATTGTACAGTCAGTCAGACTGGTGTTTTCAAACCTTTATTTCTGTTAATTATGGTGATTTTCTGCGTACTGATAAGGAAAACATGACACAATAGGTCATTACGTCCGACCAATAAAAAAGATGTTTTAATACAGAAATGTTGGCTTAGTGAAAAGTGTGTTTAATGCTTATCCTCAAAAGGTAGGCCTACTTTTAATCTGAGCCTCATCAGGACACATTTTCTAATTTATTGGATAGGAACGTACAGACACAAATATAGACATATAAGCCCCACTTATATTTATTAGCAAGCTGCAGAGAAACCCGAAACGTTTGGTAGTGACCAACAAGCTCCTGCCGAAAAACTCCTGGATGTCAATCCAATTTTATTTTAAATTATCTATGTAAATAGTCTAGCTTCTGGCACAGGCCTCGATTTAAGTGTAGTTCAGAAATAATCAATAGGATCAAGATGAGGATATTCCATAAGCTTGATATCATCCTATTCTAAATCCAATTTTGATTTGGTTTCTGTTCAAATAAAGAATTTGACTTTGCTTCCTATTTGCTCTCATTGAAGACATATTAAATATAAATATAAAAAATAAAGCAGGATAACTTCAGCTAAGACGAGCCTGACATCAACCCCGCCAACAAGTTTTAGATTAGCTTAAAAACCAGAATTATGTCATCATATTTGAATTTTAGCATCAATTCTGATAATCCAGTCTGGATCCAGGTTGTATAACAGGAACAGAAAGCAATGCTGGAAGCAAAGATTCCTCTTCATTAGGGAGAATCAGGCGCTCAGGCTCAGTGTTCTGTGTACAGCAAAATACCAGGGGTGTAATAACACAGTACTGTCTCTCTGTCAGCAGGTGGGAACGCATTAGTGCCGCGGAGGCCTGAAGGATCCGTAAACTCAGCGAACTGCCAGGAACAAAAAGTTTTCAAGGAAGAACATTTCAGAGCAGGAAGGTTACAAAACCTTTTATCTTAATCCGTCCTGCTCCCTTTTAAAAGTTATTATGGTTATTTCCATCAACAATACTGCTACTATTACCTATAGCTGTTTATCATTTTTATGTCTGTAGTAATTGGTAGTTCAAGTGCTTTTCTACATGTTTTTCTGGCTTATTTAACACTGCAACCTTTTTATTATGTGTAGTAGTTAAGAGTTTCCAGAGACCCATATTGACATACATAGCTGTCTTACACTATAAAAATTAAATATTACTACTTGTTTTAGAATTCATAATTTTATGTAAAAAAAAAAAAACAATACAGGATCCCTTTTGAATGTCTCTAACTTGGATTATTTACACAGACCACTTCACCCTAAATGCACTAAAGAAAACTACCTAAAACTGACAGTATAGCGTGGGATCAGTGAACAGTTTATCGCTGCCCAATTGTGAAAGGGGCAGTGGGATAACTTTAGCAATTTGCTGTTTCAATTATTATTTCCACTTTGACATGCGACGTATTACAGTTTAGAAAAATTATACATAAAGAAATTGTTCAGAAAAAGTTTAATGATCCAAAGATTGCTTCACGTTCAAATAAACTGTGCAACTGGTGGAAGTGCCCACACATGCGAGATGCAATTTAGTACCTAGACAAATAACACCAAATGTACTGGTGAAGGTTCTCAGTCATCCAAACATCAAATAAAATTAAAATTAACCCTCTGGCGTCGCCCAGGGTATCACACCTGCACTAGGATGTTATCTTATGACCTGTGTTACTTATCTATGTATATGAATACCCCCCTGTGCATAAACAACATTTAAGCACCTCCATCCTTTGTTTCATCCTAGCTAACATCATTATGCATTACTGTTAATCAGTTTATCAGCAGCATTAGTAAGTGATGACTTTGCATTATTTATCCATCAATTAGTTACTCTAACTTTTTATGGCCCATGTTGAATATGTTTCATGTCGCAGTTTATTTTACATGGGAATATCATTTTATAGGCCACAGCATATACCATGACCCCAAACTTAAATTAGAACCAAGTCAACCTATGCTGGGATGAGCTGCTGTGATTTTCTTATCTCATTGTAATTAACAAAAGTACAGCATAGTTTTGGGAAATTGCCCTGTTGATGCAGAAGAAAATAAAGAATATGTCTGTCAAACTTCTGTCTTGGGTATTTTCCAGAGACTCAGGTACAGATCCAGGAACAGATTGTGTCTTTGTAACAGACTACTGGCAACAAGTGTCTAAGGATCAAATTTGAAATTGATTCTTTGCTGAGTGCTCTGTTTTGTGAAGAGACATTACTGGTTTTGGAGCTTTTTTATGTCTGAATGCTTTATAGATCAAAGTTAAGCAGCTTAGCTTCAGGAAAATATTTCTGTGTTCAGCAACACGAGACATTAGCAGACGTGATCCGTACCAGTCTTTTGTAAACTGTTCTTAATGGAAAATGTCTTCTTTAAATGCCTTGTATAAGTTTGTGTTAGCTTTCTTCTTCTCCTTGGCAAGATAAGATTAATGTAGGCAATGTACCGAAATTTGTTTTTTAATGCCTTGTATTTTCAAATAATTGTTCTAAAATGTAAGCAGCATACATCATTTTAGTTAAATAAAAACAATCAAGATTGCTAAGCATTTACTGTACATTCACAAAAGTGACATCAAAGGGCAGGTTATCAGGTAGTTTATGCAAACATTAAACATTTATTAGCAGCAAAATGGCAGGCAAAGAGAGAGAGAATCATTAGAGGGACATTTTAAAAACCACAGAAAGTAAGACACAGACCATAATCACAGTGAAAAACAGCTGAATGCTCTCGGCACATGAAAAGACGAGATTAAAAATAATCCTTTTCAAGTCAGGTTTTTAAAGCTTCTGCTGCAGCCAGAGAGGCACTGACAAACATGCATGCAAAAAAAAACAAAAAAAAACAGACACAACCAAGTAGTAATTGGATGTTCGCCACTGCTTCACAGTCAGCCCATTAACTGAGTGTAAGACAACAAAACAACTTTACGCAGATTTAGTTTCGCACAGTTCAAATCATTTACAAGCCTTATAGATAGAGAATCCATAATATGTGCACAAAAAATAAATTTAATAGAAATTTATGTCAAACCTTCAACAAATCAGGTGAACTAAAGGAAACAAAGACATATTTTGTTTAATTGTACACTTTTCTTTTCAAAATACACTATATAAACTATTCACATGTGGCTTTGATTCACATTTTATTCCTCAGTGTCATGGTGTATTCCTCTCACACTAAAAGTCAGAAAAAAAATCAGTGAATTTAAAGCCGATATTTAGTACATAAAAATACAGATAATGGTTGAACAGTGTAAGATGAAAGTAACTGTTTTTTTTTTTTCAAACATTAAATGGGCAAAAAGGCAAGTTTTGTAAAAAAAAAAAAAAAAAAACTAACAAAAAAAAAAACAGCAAAATCATCAAGCTTTGATCATTCTTTAAGCATGAGGCACTTACGTTGGATTTTGAAGTCAAAGTTGATTATCAAGGTGAAATCTAGCACTACAGTAGCCGATTTCAGATTTTCATGTTGAAATGCAACACCGTAGGTAGTTATTTTTTAGTTGGAATAAATCTCTTCTTGTGTGATAAACAGAAAGCTGTAATTCACTGAAACAGATGCTACAGTATGATGTGAAATCGATGCAAATGCCTTTATAAAGACAAACTTACAAAGTGAAAAAACAATCACTTGGACACAATTTCTTGCATATGCTTAAGTTGTTTGTGATCACAGGTGCTAGGAATAATCAGGCACAAATGACAATGAGGGAGTTTCTGCATTCTGTACTGTAGCTACAACGTATGTATTGAAATTGTGTGATCTAATTGCAGATGACACAAACCTCAGATATTTGTTGTTTTACATTAATTTGAGTTTTTCATTTTTACGAAAACCTCCATTTTAAGTCTTAAACACATTCTGAAAAGGTTGGAATAAGGGAGCTCAACCATAGTATATTGATTGCTGGCCAAACCTTTGTCATGGTAGCTAGTGTTCGCCAAGATTACAGTAAAACCAATGCTAAAAATAGCACAACACTCTCTCTACAATAATTCCAGTGGGGAAATCAAGTATAAAACTATCAACATTTTTCTTAATTTAAGTATTTCTGATGGGGCCATTGACATAAAAATCCACTTCAGAAGTCAACAACGAAAGAAACTGACAGCAGCAGTTACAGCATTTGAATGTTCAAGTGAGCGCCACTTATGCCATTATGGTACGGAAGTGCAAAGAACATCATTACGCCATGAATAAGCAAAGCTACAGAGTTAATTCTAACTTCTTGTAGCAGCTAGTTGTAGTGTAGAGTTGCACAGAGTTTGCACAGAGTCCGCGCAAGTATGTGGGGGGACAGGCAAGTGCAGAGCTCAATTTTTCTAACTACCGGTATATACGCAGTGTCACACTATAAACTGCTTGGCGGCAAGAAGTCTTTACATCGAAATGTTTTATATGTGACACCGAGCTTGATACACTGAGCTGCTCCAAGCAGGTGGTCACAAGGACGCAGCATCACAGTCCATCTCTGGAAACTAAACGGCTCTAGGTGCTCAGCTAGCTAATCACACATTTTACCATCTGTTCTGTCACTGTATCCCGCTGGCAGAAAGTTTGGGAATTGTGGGAATTTGCCACAAGAAATGTAGGCAACAGTACTCTTGACTATGAAGGGTGGAACATCTGTGGAGAGTCAGCGCAGAGTTCATGCAGCTCACAGGATGCGCACAGTTCGCCTGAACATGTGGGAGCCTTTATGCTGCGTTCCATTTGTAGTCGGAATTTCAACTGGAATGGGCATTAATGTCGGGATTACAAGTTGAAACGTCGGTGCAACAGGATCATAAGCTGACTTCTGCATTCACAGTGGCTGCTACTCACAGCAAAATTGAGTAAAACTTTAGTTTTTTGACTGTTTTTAGCGTGTCTCTATTATTTTTACAACATTTAATCTGTTGTACACCTACTACTTTTCAGCATTCATAACACCTGATTTTTCAGTGCTGTTTATATACGTAGAACAGTGTAATTGTCATTGTAATTGATTTCACAACTGTGGCTATAGTAGCTAAAGGACCAGTGATGAATCATCATCTTTTGTTGTTTAATGTTTCATGGTCAGTTGAACAGTTTTTGTTCAAAAAAAGATTTTGCAATAAAATGTGACTTTAAAACGCATTCTGAGACTCAAGTCGGCTGTACTGGTACATTTAACAATGACTTTGGTGCGAGTGTCCATGTTTACACTATGTTCAACACTATGGAGACTATCAATCAAACTCATCTTTTTGAAAATGATTATAAACATACAACAATAAACCAAGGATAATACCTCATACAACAACTGCTCTACTTTGATTGTTTGAATAATTATTTTTTTGTCTTTGGTCTGGGCCATTTCTTCCAAAAACTTACAAAGCCATAACACGATTTTACATTAATTACAATTAATCCTTAATTACAATTTAAAAATTGTAACCCAAACCCTAACCCAACACCTATCATGCAACTTCAGATCTGCCTTTTCTTTGAATGGCATAGGGAAACACAGTTCCATGGGAAATTATCACTCTTTTAAAGCTCCTTAACTGCTTACAACATACGATCTGACTAAAAGATAAACCAGACTACAACAGACTAATTATATATGTCAAAAAGCTTCAGCTGCATGTGCTCCACATGCCATGTGCCATGTATTAACACTGCTACAGACTCAATCCAATTGTAACTCAAATATCCAAGCAATGACCCAGTAATTATATTACTTCATTACACTCTGCTGTCTTCACCAATTCACTCACCTCAGCATGCAGCATGCTTGAAACTAAAAGTGAAACTGACCTGGACCTATCTTCTGATACATTAGGCTTATAATTATCACTTTGGGGGACTTGAGGAGCATTGGATTTTCTTATGTCAGTTTAACCCTAAATGTGAACTTAAAAATAAATCCCGGCAAACATGACATCCCCACCCTTATGCAGCAGAACACTGAATTCTATAATCCTGATCCCAACACACGTTTACCGTTTAGAACATGAGTATATCAACGTTCATACACATACCTCAAAGATGTGGTAGGACTTTTACAATCCCCCCTTTGATTTCCTCAAGAGGTGGACCTGCAAAACAGTACGCCATTTGATATTGGAAATGGTAGGAAACAGTGCAACCAGCTTAGGAGTTGCTGTGTTTGTTTTATTTTATAGTGCATTGATGCAGCACATCCAAAAATCAATGTAGATTCAATTTCTTCAACTTGCTGATATGACATTTGTCTGCTGAAATATGCTGTAACCGAGCAAAACTTATCTTTTCTTATGGACATATTATTGTTAAAGCTCAAGCTT
The DNA here is from genome assembly GCF_011125445.2 of Fundulus heteroclitus. Taxonomy (NCBI): domain Eukaryota; kingdom Metazoa; phylum Chordata; class Actinopteri; order Cyprinodontiformes; family Fundulidae; genus Fundulus; species Fundulus heteroclitus. Next base: position 37,867,366 of record NC_046367.1, on the reverse strand, counting down.
CTTTCACATGAATTTGACAGAGATGAAACTAGGTCCTATAATGAAACAGGAAAAACACAACATACATATAAGATGCTGTATGTAGAGGCTTCTCAGAACCCAGCTGTAAAATAATGCCTCAGAAAACACCAGGTCAGCGCTTTACACAAAATACTCATGAAAAAATGAAACTCATTCTGAATTGAATTGAGATTATGGATCAGCATAGACTGAATCTTGGGACATTTTTAGAATTACGGACAGTTCTGTGCAAAAAACAAAGTTTAATCAACACAACATTCCACACAATAGCTTGCTTTTACATCTGTAATGCTACTAGTGTTGTCACAAAACACCCTTTTTTATGTAAACAATATTCTGTGTGCTTCTTTTGATTGGAGCTTCGCTTTAGTCTCCGATGTGGTTCTAACTAAGGGTGCACACCAGTTAGCAGCAAGAAAAAGAAGGAACTTACAAACCCTTTAATATAAATGTTCCTAAATTCAGTACTTGTATGCAACAGCTTGCTTTTGTTATAGACACATCTAGTGAGTGGCCTCCAGAGGCAGTTGAATAAATGGAGTTAAGCTCATGAGGAAAAAAAAGGGCTCTTTTGTTATCTGAAGCCTCTGATTTGTATTATTTTTACTACATGCCAACACAATAGATGCCGGTATCCTTCTAGAAACTGTCTTCACACACCATCTGCCTAAAACAGCCCCAAAAGCCCTTAATACCAGTACAACATGAGCTGTTACATGTGGATATTAACTAAAACAAAGTGAAACATGTACAAAATACATAAATACATATGCTTGGTGTTGATACCTGCACCGGGGTCACAGCTTGGGTCCAATGATATTTTTTTGAGTGTCTTGTTGAGCCAGGAATAAAAAAAGAAAGGTTTCCTCTCTCCTTTTAGCCATATAAAAGGTTTTTCATGATCAGTGCCATGAATAAGTGTTAATCTTCTTCCATATTGACTCATCCGTATGGAGTTCACAACACTTCTTCCATTTTAGTTTTGATTTGTGTTAGCTACCCTCATTAGAATTTAAATTAAACAAGACAGTAACGGTTTGCACGGCTCCAACTGCAGGCATTTTAATCAGTCGCTTTACATTGTTTGCTTGCTACAACGTTTCCTCTTCATCTTCAGCTGTTGCACTTGTATTCAGCACAGGCAGGTTTTCCTTCAGTGAGATGTCGTCCACTCTTTTGGGGCCGCTGTCCTCAAGCTCTTCGGGTATGGAAGGGTCTGAGTTCGTCATCACATAGCCAGGGAGGGTGGCGTGCACGTTGATCGAGGGGGCGCCGGTGCTTCGATAGGCCCGACTCGAAGCGAGTGTGGTGGAGCGTGTGGAAAGGCCTCCGCCGGCCAGGTGAGACTGACTGCTGGTGCTGTTGTTGTTGAAACCTACAACCACAGAGCCGTAACGGTAGCGGCCGCAAACCACTGGGCCCTCCCACTCGAAGGCCAGGTTCCAGCGCGTCCACGTTTTCTTTATTTCTGTCTGAACCTGCAAGAAAGTCACAACAAATATGATTTAAAAAAACATTACATTTTAGGATAATTACTCTTTATTATCATGTTTATTTCACGTTTATCTATTTAAAATACACTCTCACTGATAAACAAAAATGTCAAGACAAAGTTGATCACCTAGAAAGGATCCAATGTGGGGAAAAAAATCTTTGTACCCTGGCAGACTCTAGAGATGGGAAATGATTTAGTTCCCAATGAGGTGGTATGCTGGTGAAGATTCTCAGTCATCCAGGTCATGATCATTCCACAGTTCACTGCACATCAGAACATTCCTCACTGCAGTTCAGTGCGGTGAGGAATGTTCTGATCTTTATATTGTAGAAACCAAACAACCTCTCCACATATGCATGGCTCAACACAGGAGAGCTACCTCCTCAGGACAAGACTCTGCTGTCCACCTACACCTTAAGGGCAAAGGACACTCTTTAGAGGACAAAAATTTTCACATTTTGGACAAAGAAGACAGATGGTTCGAAAGTGGGGTGAAGGAAGCCATCTACATTAAGAGAGAGAAACCAACTTTAAACAGAGGTGGACTCAGGTTTCAACTTTGAAAAACTTACAACACAGCTACAGGTTTGATTCCTTCCAATTTTCACCTCAATCCTCACCTCCATGCAGGTGATCACGTCTCTCCTGTAAGCCAGGCCAACGATGAGCCTAACGACTCCCCATTGCAAGGTGTGAACTAGTTTTGGTTTAATTTGCACATTATCTAAGCCATAACAAGGCCTTTTTGGGCAATAATATAAAGCTTGGAACTCCACATTACTCCAGATATTTGAATTGAGAAAGCTTTCTGGATGGGAAGAGAAACGTTTTCAAACTTTGGAAAAAAGTCCAGTTGTTTTGATTTTGTTGGGGGTTTTTTTTGGAACAATGAGATGGTATGTCTACAAAGGCCTCTAGAAGGCATAAATGGTTATATCAACAAGGTGTTACAGGATCCCCTTCTGACATCTGATCAATGCGGACTAATCTGAACTCCCAACACATGTATTGGACTCGGATGTTTGTCAACAGGGACGTTGTTGATGCAGAAATCGATGTAGGAGAGCACAAATGTGGCTCATTCCTCCAGGACCCAGCGCAATCAAACACTCAAATCTGTGCTCCCAAAACAGTGCTTCGTCTGGTGTAGCGTACCCTCTGGCCAGGTTTTTAAAGTCCTGGTAGTTGGGGGAGAGCTCTTCCTGAGGGAGGTGTACGCAAGAATCAAAAGCATGGACATGTGATCTGACATGTGGTCTTTCCCTGTAGCCTTTTTGCATATTGCTATAGATTTTGTCCAGCATGTTTACAGGCCTTGATGCACATTTAACACACTGATTGAATTTGGGGAGTATGACAATCAGTTGGTCAAAGTCTCCTCATGCTATCGTGTGCACTGCATCGAGATGAGAGCTCTGCTGGCTGCTAACTGCTTTCTTTAGACCCGCAGATAGACTGGTCTGCATCTCACAGTCATAGATTTCAAGTCCAGGGAACAATGTCTGTCTCCACTCTCTGCTTTTCTGCATCAGCTGTCGTTGGCATAGGTGCACAACCCCCCCTCCTCTGACTAGTTATTCCTGTAGCAGTGGTGGACTGTGCTGTCATCCAGCTTTACAGCCAAGTCTAGTAAGTACGGTTGTAGCCAGGTCTCTGTTATGAACACAGCTGTCTCAAAAACGCTTGCTGGCTTTGATCTGTAGCCTCAGCTTGTGGCTCTTATTCACTGCGAACCTGGCGCTGGAGAGGAAATGGCTGGGATCAGAGATTTCTGAGGTTGTCTCTTTACCCGTATTATAGGACTTTCCCTGCAGCCTCACTTTAGCGGTAACAGTGAAAGAGAGCCTCTGTTGTTTGTCGAGGCTATCTGTGTCACGTCACATGCTTCGCAATGTGCTTAGTTATTATATAAACACTATATAAAAATACTAACTTGTAGGGCAAAGAATATATTAAGCAGAACAAGCTTTTTTCTCTCTGTGTGTGTGTTGTCCACACAGTTAAATATAACTGCAATGAATTCTAGTAAAAGCTGAATTATCAAGGATTTGTAACAAAAAGGAGGGTAACCATTCTAATGGTGGCCTAACGATTTGGTAATGAGATGAAAACATGATTAGCCAGACAAAGACGTGATTGTACCGAGTACTATAGCTATTAACTCAGATGTGTTTAGAAACCCATTATGAAGCTATATGCATTTTAGATGGATTCTTAGAACATTAAAGCAGGGTTCTTAACCTATCTAACCCTGCTTTGGAAAGGTATATTACGGCTGTTCTCCAGAAACATCTGAGGCGTTGTGTCAAGAAACAAAAAAAAAAAAACTATACAGGAAAGGGCACAGCATCCAAAACATTATTTGTAAGTTAATAAGTATACTATAGTTAAAATTAAGTGTGTTATCGGACCTAAAATCAGCTTATTGGTCCAGGTTTAGCACACAAAGGTTTGCACAGTGTACAAGTATTGGAAATTAATACATAGACTTTAAAGGTGGATAAATCCAAACAGAAGAGATATTTACAGAAGTGTACAAATGTTAAATCGTCCAGTTATGTCAACATGCAGATGTCACAGTTGCCTGACGCTGGATGGTAAGGGCCCCCCTCACTCATGAAGAGCACACACCCACATGCCAAGCAGTTGCACAGCACTTTTGACTGTCTGTCAGATTCTCCAGCAACTGCCTGTAACACACTGCTGCTCCTGCAGTGGCGCTGCCTAAGCCTCCAGGTGGATGTTCTAGATATGTCAGCTTCTTGCCAAAGAAAACACTTACATTCAGGTGTCTGGTCTGCAGGAGGACCAAATTACATCCATATCACAACATTCTAACATTTTTTGTTAGAAATGAGATGGTGACTAAGTTTATTCTGAAATAAAATTTTACATTTTGTTTTGTATATGTCCACTTTTCTATATTGAAATATTTTTAAACTGAGGCTGTTCCTTTCAGACAAATTAAACAAAAGTTTGTGTGTGGTGCTTTGAGTTCATCAGTCTGAGAAATGAAGAATGAAGCTACTGCACTTATCTTTTCTAGCATGATTATCATTCTTAACATTGCCAAATATTTCAGAAACCAAACACTCAAACCCAAGTGGGGTTAGTTTTATTTTATAAGAGATTAGGGGGTCCATTAAACAAAAATAAGCAGAGTTACGTTGTTTTTTTCTCTCTACATATGGAACATTGATTTTACAGGGGAACAACATAAATTTAACATTGTCTTGAAAGGGTTTTTCAGGTAATTTTGTCAAAATTTTTTATCTGCCACTTTATTCATGCAGATTGAGGAAAGTTTTCAAATAGTGACAAATCATCCAGTGCAGAGAAAACTTTGAGAAATGTAGCATTTTGCTTGTATTTATTATTTGGGCAATTAAGACAATTTAGCAGATGTTTTAGCAATTTTAATTCTATAATACTAAACTCCTGCTTGCTTTCATTCTTTTTTCCTCTAATAGATGTGTTTCTATAAATAAAATGTCTACTTACCTCTCCGTTGCAATAGCAATAGATAATGGACACAAAGAAGCCCTGCAAAAAAGAAATACATCTTAGCAAAATGGACTGTGCTATGTAATTATAATCAAGTATTTCTCTCTTACTGCGTGAGCAAGTAACTTAATCTTTTCCAAATCAAAGATGTCAAGAAGGCATAAGATTAAAAGCTACCGTCCATTTGCTTCTCGTAAAAAACTAATTTAGTTTGTGCTGATCTCTCCACCCTGACCCCCACTGCAAAAACGGGTCTAAAAATAAGTAAAATGTTCTTAAAGTTAGTGTATTTGTCCTTGATTTGAGCAGGTAAAAAATATTATTTGCCAATGGGATGAGTATTTTGACCCCCAAAATAAGATAATTAGACATCCTGCACTTGAAATAAGGTGATGGAGATGAGTTGTTCCTATTTTAAGTGCAAAAATCTTATTCCATTGGCAAATAATCTTATTTACCTGCTCAATTCAAGGACAAATACACTCATTTTAAGAACATTTTACTTATTTTAAGTTCCGTTTTTGCAGTGCATTTTGAAGTCTGTCGTTACCAACTTAGGTGTTAAAATAGATGTTGCCTTTAGGTTTGATAACCACGTTAATGCTGTGTTAAAATAATCCTTTATATAATCTCAGACATTTTAATCCTCTCGTTTGTAGGCTTGACTTGGAATCAGTAATGCTTTTATAACCTCCCGATTGTATTACTGCATCTCTCTTTAACGTTATTTCATATTTTATTGTGCTATGTTAGTGTTTTTAAGATTTCAACAGTTTTTATTGCTGTCTTGTGTTTTACCTGTTTTACAGCACTTTAACATCAACAACACATGGTTGACCAAAGTGATATATAAAACAGGGCATGGGATGGTTTTTAATAGAAGGAAACGAGCTTTGTGTCTTTTCTGACCTGCTTCACAGTGTGTTCCTGCTTCCACACCATGACAGGAGGGAATTAAACTTATGATCTTAGTGAAAGTGGAAGATGAAAAGAAGCTGTAAAGATGTCTCTAGGTCTGTGGCTCATACTTCATGATGTGAGGACTTGAATCTGTTTTAAAATCATGAAACATACGACTTACCTCATGGGACATATAATCTAATTTTAAGAAAATAGGTGGAACATACAAGGTAAAAATCTAAATAATTTTATGTAGTAAGGAGAACAACATTTATCATTAAGTCCAGTCTTTGGAAAAGGCTTTTACAATCTAACCTCTTCTCTAGTGTAAAAGCTACAGAATTTAGTAATATTGTGTTTTATACAAGCTGACTCCACTGTTAAGTACTGTGTCAATTAAGCAAAGGTATTCACACCCCATGAAACTTTTCACAATGTGTGATGTTATAGCCACAAATCTGATTTAAAAATCTGTCCATAATGGCTAAATTCTTTATATGCATGGTTTTAATGGGCTATGTTTTGCACTAAATAGCTCAGGATACTTACAGCTTAAACTTTGTTTTAACATTTTACCATGTTACAACCACAAAGGCAGTTCACTAACCTTAGTAAATATAATAAATGATAAATGGTGCATGGCGTGTTGTCAAGGTATCTCTCTACCAGCCTTGTAGACCTATAGACAGAAATCTGCGTCTATTCTTCTTTGTAAAATAGCTCAGTCTCAGTAAGAGTGGACTGAGAAAATCTGTGAACTTTTTAACTTTTAAGTCGATACCACAGATTATCTTTTGGATATAGGTCTGAACTTTGAGAGCTCTGTTGGAGCTGTTATTGTTGTGAAAGGTGTTTTTGGCAGGAAGAATAAATATGCACTTATCACATTTTAATTTGAAAAATATATTGTTACTGCACTTTGTGGTGGTTGTAACTGTGGGTCTTTGCAGGGGTTGGTTCTGTGCAGTTACTCAATACTCCTTGCAACCATGACAAGTAAATAAGCAGCTATAGATCACAGATAGAGAGCCTTACAATATTCTAACCCCTTAGTTCAAAGTCTGTAATTGTCAAATTTGTTATAAGTTTGACTTTTATACAATAATTGTTAAAAGGACAGTCCCTGTCCCTCTATTGTCATTTAGATTTACAAATATTTTTGCTAATTAAAAAAAAAACAGTGTTCATCCTTTATAAGTGCTGCAGATCAGTGTCATTTGTCTCATCTTCTGGCAGATTAATTTTGATCTTTATTATAAAACAAAATTGTGTTTATGTCTCTGGATACCATCACATTATGCAGAAATGGAGTCCATGTCAAATGCAGCTGGCAGTGTCACAAAAGCAGAAATCTCATCAACCTTCACTGATGTGATTTAATGGCTGCAGGGAGTAAAAAGGTTCCAGACCTCTCAATTTATTTAATTTCTGTAACTGTTAGTAAGACCGCTCTGCTCTCCATCTGTTACATAATTTGCGGAGTGATTATTCATGATTTATGCATTTCAAGTAAATGTACCAAGAAGGTAACCTTTTGTATAAAGGAATAGAATAAAAGAAAATCCCCCTTTTTTTTTTACTTGTTTTATGTTTAAAATAAATCCACCTACGCACTAAATATGCCCCCTGCATGAGTCATGATTCCTGTCACTGTGCTTTATTTTCAGTTTCATGCCTCATCAATATCGAATACCATTTTTATCCCCTGCTGCAGAACAAAGCTGTTTGTTCAGTTTTGCATCTGTCTGACTTTATCTTGGTCTGGACCCAGATTCTTCCTTGCTTTGCTCACTCTAATGAAGTGTGAAACCAATTAAAGATGACAAAACACATTTTTTAAATCAAACAAATCTTTGAATAACTGCCGTCTGCTGTGTTCATCACCAGCCACATTAGTGGCTGTGGTACAGTTAAGATAAGATCTTTTAAGATGCTTTTATTTGTCATTATACAAACAAAGAAAATTTTGTAGATCAGATGGAGGGGTTAGTGTGAGCCACTGCCATTAATGGCCGAACCTGACCAGCGTGTCTTTAGTGGTAGGGGAAACTGGAGTACCCGGAGAAAACCTACGCAGACACGGGGAGAATATGCAAACTCCAAACAAGACGGACCTTCTTGCTGGATGGCAAAGGTCCTAACCATTGTTCCACCCAGAACCTGGCAGAGGATGGTTTCGATCCATCGACCACTGGGTTATGGGCCCAGCATGCTTCTGCTGCAAATTAATTGATTATAAATTAACTTTGTGTTTTCCATTTTTGTCCTACTTGCATGTTTCAGATCACCAAAAATGTAAATCTTGGGTTTTCAAATAATGATTTAATTTATTATGAGAAAAAAGTGTCCTAATCCACCTGGCCTTATGTGAAAAGGTCCCTTCCCCCATTGTAATCATATAAATTACCTTTGTTTAACCATACATTTTTTGTACAGTTGAGTTCTGTTTAAGTAGCCACACCCAGGCCTCTATACTGCTGACCCATTGTCTACATAGAAAACTAAACTTGTCAGACAACATAAAGTAGACTAAAAGGTCTCAAAAGACAACATATGATGGCATGATTTTAAGAAATTCCCCCTAAACCTTAAAACTAGCTGTGCCACCCTTGGTGACGACAACCATCAATTTTTTGTGAGGTCTGGGAGTGAGTCTTTCACACTGCTGTATATTCTTTTTACCCACTCTTCTTTGCAGATTTATTTTTAATTCAGTCACAGGTTTTGAGCCTGTTCGAGGTCTCGTCACGGCATCTCAATCTGGATTTTTGTCTGAGCTTTGACTAGGCCACTCCGAAACATTCAGTTTGTTCTTCAGGCATTTGGAAATGGACTTGGTGGTTTGCTCTGGGGTGATTGACCTGCTGCATCACCCCAGTATGTTTGCGCTTAAGGTGTTAAAACTGATTGCCGGATATTCTCCTTAAGAAATTCCTGGAAAAGAGTGAAATTTGCGGTTCGATAAATTTATGGCAAGTTGTCCAGGTCCTGAAGTGTCAAGCAGTTGGTATGATGTTCTTTCTCTGGTTGGTTGTTAGCTTTAAGCCCGAAGTAAAGGGACACGCGTTCTAAAACGTTCCACTTTTGTCTCATCTGTCCACAAAATTGTTTACTTAAATTGTTGGTAATCATAAAGGTGGATTTAAAAATTCTTTGTAGTTGTTGACCCATGAACTTTTTTTTAGGCTGGTGACTAATGTAAATGCAAATTTTGCATTGTTTGTTGTTATTTCAGCTTTTAACTTTTTGTTCTGTCTTCATAGAAGTTACACCTGGTCTGGCGTTCTGTTAGCTGTGACATCATCAGGGGAGGCAGATCATCCTCTATTACCATATAACATAGAAAGGATTCCTGGATCAATGTGAGCTTCTGTGCTTTCTGTGTCTCTGCTCTGTCTTCTCTAACCCCCAGTCGGTTGAGGCAGATGAGCGTTCACACTGAGCCTGGTTCTGGTTCTGCTGGAGGTTCTCCTCCCTGTTAAAGGGGAGTTTTCCTCTCCACTGTCGCTTCATGCATGCTCAGTATGAGGGATTGCTGCAAAGCTATCAGCAATGCAGACGACTGTCCACTGTGGCTCTACGCTCTTTCAGGAGGAGTGAATGCTGCTTGGAGAGACTTGATGCAATCTGCTGGGTTTCCTTAGAGAGGAAACTTTTTGAGCAATCTGCATGATTTCACTGAATTTGACTCTTTGTAAAGTGCCTTGAGATGACATGTATCATGAATTAGCGTTATATAAATAAAACTGAATTGAATTTAATTGAAAGGTTCCCCACATGTTTATGTTTCTTCTATCTGTGGAAAATGGCTCTCGCTGTGGATTGCTGGAGTTCAAAATCTGTAGAAATGGCTTTGTTACCCTTTCCAGACAGATAGATGTTAGCAACTTTGTTTCTTATCTCCCCTTAAACTTCTTCAGATAAGGGTATGATAACAACAATGGCAATTGCTTTTTCTCATAGAGTCAAGTTTGTTTGGATAGCTTTTTTCCCCCTTAATAGAATAAATCATTACTTAAAAAACAGGTTATTTACTGAGGTTTTCTTTGTTTGATGATCTAAAACAAGTTTGACAACAAAGCAAAAACAGAAGAAAATCTGTAAGAGGGGCCATACTTCACCACGGCACAGTAACAGTCATAAAGTTCAGAAGGAGCAGCAGCTGCTTAAATATATTTATATAGATCTGAGTCTGAATCCAATATCAGCAACATACTGTTGAATGTTTCCAAGGCAACTAGTTTATTCACATCCTGTCTGAAACATTTTTAATCAATCATCATAAAATTGATTCGATGACACACCCAGCATATATAATGTTACTGTAAAATTTTAAAGGTGTCAAAAAATGGGTTACTGGTCAGGAGTTCACATAATAGTCATTCTTCTGAAGAAATACATGAAATATCAGTCAGATAACCGAAATAAATGCTGGTGTGTAGATGTCATTTCTGACCTGCAGCAGTGAATGAACTGAATTCACGAAGCATTTTTACTATCCCGTTTGAAGCTAAAAGGGCTTTTGTTGCAGATGGGGCTTTTGTGAATTCTCTGCAGTGAGAGCATTTCGCTATCACCACAAGCTCCTGAGTCACAGCGGCTCCGATTCCCCCTAAACCGCGTCAAACGAGAAGGAGCTCCATGTCGAATTTGGCTGGGTGAAGTTGTGGTTTTATTGTGAGAGGGGGAAGATACCAAGTTATATTGTTGGGTAGTGTGAAGGTGCACGATTTAAATCTGCTGAGGGAAAAGTGTAACTGTTTTCAATTCATTAAACTTTGATCAACTTTGAGCAGTCAAAAATTATAAAACATGACTCTGTCCACATCTTCCAGTGTCATCTTACAGGGTATATGTTACTAGATCACAAATGTGATGTAGAAGTGATATTGTGTCTACCAAACGTGTTTGGTCTAAGAAGCCTGTTTCAATTACTTCTGATCCTCTGTCCAGCTCAAGGTTTAACTTTGATTCATACTGTTGAAATGATCAACTTCTAAAGAACTACAATGGAGAGCTTCTCATTATAGGTTACTCCATCAAGTAGACCTAGAGTTTCAGCAATAATAACACATTTTAGTCCAAAATGTTTTGTCTCCACGTCTTAATTAAGTTTTTACTGCTCAAAAGAAATTGATTACATAGCTTAAAATAAAGGCTGCTCTGATTCGAACACAGAATGGATCATTCCACTTAGGGTAAGCTCGATTATAAAAGTGAATCAACCTCATTATCACGCTTCTTCCCTGCGTATTAAAGCGCAGTAATAACTCTGACACTGGCAGTCACCCAAGAGTAATTCATAGGAGATAATTTTGGAACCGGCATGAAATGAAAATGCAAAGGTTCCTAAAAACCAGGAGCAACACAAATCTCTGTATGTGACCTTTGGCTGTTTCTCTCCAGCTCCTTTCAGAAAGATTCAATATCTCTTTTTGTGTAATTTTGCCAACAGTTAACAATAATCGAACAATTCTTCCTTTGCTCTTTTCTGACAGAGCAATACTTCGTGTTGGCTTAACAAGCCAGGAGGGATTCAATGATTATTATGAAGCGATCCCTCGACGAAGACTTTAAAGAGTCTCCCCTGTGAGAGATGACACAGCCACCTAATGCAGCATCTCTATTTTTACAGGGGATTTTATAGCCAAGGTCTGCAAGTCCATCTGCAATGCAGATAATAGTGTCTATTTGCAGGACTTTGTTGCCTGAGAGGTATTATTATTATTATTATTATAACTAGGTTAGGGAAAGTCAGTGCCCCTAAATTTAGCTATGAACTACAACACAGTCAGGCATCATTAAAAAAATAAAGGGATTATTAATAATTTGCACAAAGAAAAATCTGCAACGTGTGGGATGTATTTGAATTCAGCTTGCCTGACTGAATGTTTTTATAGAAACCCCTTTCACTGCAGTTACAGCTTCCAGACTTCTGTGAGCAGTGCACAACCGGACCTTAATGGAAACCTTAACCCAAAACTTACTGGCCTGTAAATAAAGTTGGTTTCAGAACTTCAAGCATCGGTGTTCAGCTGAGTGACGTTGGATAGAGAGCATCTTAACATCAGTTTTAAAAGGTTTTGTTACACATTCAATTGGATTTACGCTTAGACTTTGACTAGACCGTTCCAACAAATGAACATGCTTTGATCCAAACCATTTCCTTGTGACTCTAGCCGTATGTTTAGGGTTCTTGTTCCAGTCAAGGTTAACCTAAACTCTAGTCTCAAGTTTTTTAATGTCTCTAACATGTTGCCTTCCAGAATTACCTTATATTTAGCGCCATATAACCATTGACTCTGACCAGCTTTCTTGTTCCTACTGAAGAAAAGCAAACCAGCATGATGCTGCCGCCACCATACTTCACTGTGGAGACTGTATGGTAAGAGGGAATTGTATTTTAACCTTTTGACCAAATGCAGGTCCAAAAGTTGATTTTTTTTCTGTCTTCCAAGCAGAGCACATTCTTCCCCATATTTCTTTGTCACCTGCATGGTTTGTGGCTAAATTCATATCAACAAACTATTTTTATTATGATGGTATCACTCTCAGATTTACTTTGGCCCAGCTGAAAGAAAGCAACTCTCCGGTTTTCTGTCGGAAATTCCTAGGTTTTATTTGCAATCCTATTTATCCAAACTCGTCTGCTTTTGATTACTATCTGCAAGGTAAAATTGGAAATCAAAACTGTTTCCATCATGTTTAATCTTTAGAATGCAATGACTTGTTTTTGTGGCATTAGAAAATAAATCTGATGCTGGTGTGAGTCGTTAATGAACAGAAATAAGATTTTTCACCTCGACAGTGCCTTTGCAAAAGGATTCACCCACCTTGGCATTTTTCATGTTTTGTTGCCTCAAAATGCAGACTTAAAATGGTTTGCTTGAGAGTTTGCACCATTTAATTTAAAGAACATGCCTAAGGTTTTGAAGATGTATATATATTTTTTTTATTTTGAAGCAAACAATATATAGGAAATAATATCAGAAAGATTCAGCGTGCATCACTGTTCACCCCTCCTAAAGTCAGTACTTTGTAGAGCCATGTTTTGCAGATATTTCAGATATATATATATATATATATATATATATATATATAGACTCTTTGCTTAGGCTATAAAGAACCTACAGCAGAGACTAACCTGTAAGTGAGACAGCATTAAGAAAGAGTGAGTCACAAATTTATTTTTAAGGGTCAGGGTAAAAGACAGCTTAGGAGGTCCAAAGATGCAACCAAGAATAATTTAGAAAATAACAAAACTAAAGGATGCAGTAAGTGAAAAATTTAACATGTAAAGTGAATTAAGTCCAGAGACTTAAACTGATGTAGGTTAAAAAAAAATAAAAAATCAGCGCTCTGATTGTGCTCCAGGGAAATGGGTTTCCTTTCAAATCCCATCCTGAACTTCTTAACAACTTTGGTAAATGGTTGCATCAGAACTTTGTAGCAAATGGGGTGGATGCATGTGCACATGCCAATTCTAGGTGTTTTTCTTTTTAAGTCATCTATCTATCTATCTATCTATCTATCTATCTATCTATCTATCTATCTATCTATCTATCTATCTATCTATCTATCTATCTATCTATCCATACGTTTCTCATTTTACTTCACCACTTTAGAATATTTTGTGCAGATCCATCACATAAAATGAATAAATATTTAAATTGCAGGCTGAAATGTAATTAAATAGGTAAAAAGCAAGGGGGGATACTTTTGAAAGGCACTGTGTTACTTCCCCTATTATGACAGAAACATTAAAAGGTTGGAGCGGCTGGCAACATTTCATTTCAGGGCCATTTTAATTGTGCAAATTGTTGTTTTTTTTAACTGGCAACATCTAGGACACCTGTTGATTAACAGCACAAACAGAGGAATAATTAAACAAATGGAGAAGTGCTTGACATAATCAGAGTCCTGTGGCACAACAGGCAGCCTGCAGCATTGAATCCTCAGCTCTGTTCTGTGTATAATAATTGGCTACACAGTACATACAGTGTGTATATATATATATATATATATATATATATATATATATATATATATATATATATATATATATATATATATATATATATATATATATATATAGACTCTTTGCTTAGGCTATAAAGAACCTACAGCAGAGACTAACCTGTAAGTGAGACAGCATTAAGAAAGAGTGAGTCACAAATTTATTTTTAAGGGTCAGGGTAAAAGACAGCTTAGGAGGTCCAAAGATGCAACCAAGAATAATTTAGAAAATAACAAAACTAAAGGATGCAGTAAGTGAAAAATTTAACATGTAAAGTGAATTAAGTCCAGAGACTTAAACTGATGTAGGTTAAAAAAAAATAAAAAATCAGCGCAGGAAGCTCTGTTGGTGCACTGTTTCATTCTGTGCCCTGTTTTTGTAAAGAAATGCATTCCTGGAGTTTTTTGTTTTTAACTTTTTATTTTTTCTTATGTTACATAACTGAAAAGTAAGTGGAAAATACCTGAAAGGAGTTGAAGAATAGTTCAAAATACATGCGGATCTCCCAGCTCGGTCCTTCGAATGTATGAGGCATTCCAACGAAGATAATGTAGTGGATGCCAAACACTAGTACCAGCACAAGGGTGGACTTTGCCAATTTTCTGTAAGAAAAAAAATATAAATATATTTACAGTTTAAACCAGATATTTACATTCACCTATGTTTTTCAAATGTTCCTGTTGTTGGCTAGTGAGTATAAACAAAGCTATCTCTATTTTTTAAATTCAAAAATCACGAGACTTTCTCCAAAGTCAGGAGTTTACATACAACTACTTTGCATAATATTGCATTTAAACTATATAACAACAGTCAATTGTGTTGGATATCATTTTCCAAATAGTAACTTTGGCACATTTCTCCAAACAGAACTGGTGTAACCAAGTCAGGCTTTCTGACCACCTTGCTTGCATACACAATCAGACCGATTTCAAATTCCGATTTATTTGTTTATATAAACCAGGGACAATGCATGTTAATGAAGAAATTTAATGTTTGTAGCCCATAGTTAATTTTTATCTAGTTTTCCTTCGGCAGGTAAATTACTCAAATGAAATATATATATGCGCGCACCCACAAGCCATCAGTGTAATTTTATGAACAAAGTGGTAACACAGCTGCCGCATAGCATTACATGTGAAGCCCAGGATGGCAGTACAGCGACCACGTGCATAGATGATATTTCATCTGGATCACTACTGCATGCTTTTTTTCAAAATAGAATAGAATAGAAATATTACCTATTACCCCCAAGCTAGGAAATTGAGGTGCATTTTTAACTACCATTTGCCTGTTACAATGCAAAACAGTATTTTAGCTCACATAGCTCTTCAAACAGTGGATATAAATCTTTTATTAACAGTGTTTAAGTTGGCCATTCATTGCTTTATTTTAAATCACAAAGGCACTGAAAGTCAGGCCTGACGAGGAGCAGTTTAAGTGTCCTGGTGTCTTCTTCACAAATGATGGATGGAACTAGAGATGGACAGATGGATTGGGGTTTCGTCTGCAATGATGTAGGTGCTGCACTCTTCTGTTGTGGTGAGAAGAAAGGCAAAGAGCAAAGCTCCCAGTTTACCGGTCTGTCTACGTTCCAACCCTCACCGATGGTCATGAGGTAGGAATTAGGAACAAACAAACAAAAAAAGACAACCCAGATAAAAGTGACTGAAATTAGCTTCCTCCAGAGGGTGGCAGGGCTCAGCCTTAGAGATAGGATGAGGATCTAGGGTGAGGGTGAGCCACTACTTGTTGCTCCCTTAACCCAATGTTGTATGAGCGGAAGACCATAAAAGGAGAAATGGATGGAAAATATAAGCGTGCAGTTATTAAATATAGCGAATATTAAAAAAAATTGCAAATGGGTATGGTTGATGTTTTTATCTACAAAACATGTATATTTATGCATGAAAAACAACAGATTATTTACAAAACTTGTAAAAACTGCAAAACCAGCAAGGATTTAAACAACTTTTTGAGTTAGTTGGGAGCAGTGATGGTTATAAAGTTTACAGCTGCTGGGATTTGTGATAAGGCTCCTTTGTGCTCGGAGGAGGCGCCAGTCTGTCACTCGAGGAGCTCTCAATTTCTGCAACAGCTTCATGCATTGAGTAGGAGATTTTTTCCAAGAGTGACAATGATTATAAAGCTGCTCCAAAAACATAATTGAGATGGATTTCTGTACATGAGTAAAAAAGACATGATTGGAATATTTATGTCTAAAAACCTATTGCACAGAAGGCATTGGGGTGGGTACTTTAAAACAGTGATTTAGTTGTCCTTTAGCTATTTTGTAATCAATCTGGCAGCATGCTGAGGGTTGTTGCCAATGTGGAACACCGAAATGTGGCCATGCGTTAACATTCTGGCTGATTTCTTGAGATGCCACACTGCCACAAAATTTCCCTTCCTCACGAATCCGTCTACAGTCATATTTAATTTTTTAACTTTAAAATTATAATAGAGAACAATGTTGAAAACTTCATAACCACCCAACAAACTCAACAAGCTGTTTACATCCCTGCTGTTTTTGCAGTTTTTCATTCTTCTAAATAGTTTTTTTATGCATAAATACACATGCAGGTTTTGTAGATTTTTCTAATTTCTACAAATGTATTTATGCAATTTTTTTCTAATATGAATGTTTTTTCAATAACCAATATTTTTGTTACGTCAGATCTCTGCCCTTACTAAATAAAAAAATGTTCCTGATTCCTGATTACTGTACAGTCTTTTATTCTTGTTTTTTTTGTATTTTTACCTTTGTGTTTCTGCATTCTACCATTTGCATTTCACTTTGCTGCTGGTACGCCTGAATTTTTCCACTGAGGGACAATACAGGTTATTTCTATTATATTCTCCATCTCACGTTGTGGGTTTGATTTGCAAGATTTGGAAGCACTTTCCTATTTGCTTGCTGGGTAGGTTTAATTATCATTTACTTTTGCTTTCATCGCTTTACTTCTTCCTCTGCTGCGTCAAAGTCAGGTACATGTTTAGAATTAACAACAACTATTGCATTTGGCAAGTTTATACGGTCACCGGATAATCACACCTGATCACTATCATCTTTTCTGATAAATCGTCATCTCATCTACATAAAATGTCCTCGTCTGCAGCATTCAAAGCATGACTCTTCATGGATAATACACTGTAATTATTATGTTTCTATCTGACATGCTGACGCCAGCACCAGCAGGGAAGGAAAACACAGATAATTGCAGAGGTGTGAATGTATCTGTGTGTGTGTGTAGCTGTATGGCTAACGTAATGAGAGCTAGATTTAACTTTCAACTACTAAGTCAGGAGTAAAATCGTAAAACTTACAGTATTTCCGTTTTCTTTTGTAAAGTAAGGAACAGTGACATGAAACACAGGGATCACACCTTGTGTTTAATCAAAACAATCAGGCCCAGTAAACTCTGAAGCTCGACTACATCTATGTGAAAAAGTAAAGACACCCCATAAAAAAATCTGCTTTTTCAAGAGAAATATACTCGTGCTGTCGTCCAAACATTTTTTTTTATTTATCTTTGGAAAGAAATTGATTTGATTACAGGTAAACACAAAGGAAATCATCTAATTTCAGGTGTTAAATTAGACAGTATCAACAAAAATGTCCATTTTCACTCTTGTTGAGACACCCTCTCCTCAAGCTAGTCTTAACCTGAAATAACTTCATTAAGATACAGTCCTTTTCTTGTAGACATCTAGCAGTCTCTGGTATTGTTCTGAGAAAAGATTGACCCACTCTCCACCTTCAGCTGTGAGAAGTTTGAGCTGTCTCGCATGTACAGCTCCTTTCAAGTCACTCCGCAGCATCTTAATGAGTTCAACATCTGGACTTTGTCTCAGGCCAGAAATTTCTATTTCCTAATTTCCAGCCAGTCCTTGTTGGATTTACTGGTATTTTTTGGATTGTTATCAAGCTGATGTTTTGCATTATTTAGTTATTTTTTCACAGATGGCAGATGGCACAGATTTTCCCCAGGCACCATCTGATAAAGGGTAGAATTCATGGTGGCTTCAGTGATAGCTGGCCAGGGCCAGGACCTGACAACATGACGTTCACTCTCACTCCAACAGTCTGGAACACATCAAAGGAGATGTCTGAAGTTCAGACAAGACCTCCAAATGAAAATAAGTGAGAATGTCTTCATTTATTTCTTAAATTGTAAGTTTTTAATTTACTCTTGCATCGAATTTTAAAAGGTGTATTTTAGTTTTTACTGATTAGTCATGTTACTTGAATTTCTCAGTGTCCTAATTAAAGCAGCACCGTGGAACTTTTAGCCACTAGGGGCGCTAGACCTCTAACTTCCAGGTTTAGCGCCCCCGAAGGCCACTGAAAACACTGCACTGTTGCGAAATCAAACAGTCTCCCTCCGTGTTTTGGAATCTGATAGCAGATCAGGTTGGATCAGCAGATTGAGAAGTCATGGAGTTACTTATAAAGACAGGGCCAAATTCACCCCTCTAGATTAAAACATGTCTGATCAGGTAAGTGTCATAGCTCTTTTGTTGTTATGGCAGTCTGAGCTCAGACGTTACATTCAGCAACAGAGCCGACCCGCTCAAGTTACCTCAGCGAGTTTTTGGGCAACCTGAAAAAAATAGATCTCAAATTAAGCAATACTTGGGTCAGAACATACATGATTCTGCTTAAGCAGTGTATTTGTCCAGCTTAAATATTGTAAACAGTCAATCACAACACCAATGTAGAAAACAGCACCTCTCTGACCGCACAAAAGTCTGTCTTGTCATGTACACAGGCAGGCTCAAAAACTGAGGTTATAGAAATCTCCACTTTGGGCGGTTTTCAGAATTATTTGTTTTTAAAGATGTAAAAGGGAGTTAACGTGTGGATTAAATGCCCAGCCACATAAAAATGTGTTTTCTTAGATATCCGGCTATGTATTAACTAGGCCTGAATTACAGAAACCAAAAAACATTTATGCTGGGTAGCTTTATTTCTGGAGTGCTTGAGAGGTGAGTTCATTAGCAGATGGGAGACAGCTGGGCAGTGCAGGTAGCTGAGGCACCGTAGGAAGTTACTGGTTAGAAGTGGGAACTCGGGTAAACAGAAGTAAACACTAGCAGAGAAACAAACCTTGGAGTACGCAGACACTTAATTACCACATACTGTGAGCCAACAGCCAAGTCAGGAACTAAGATCTATCAAATGTAACCAAAGATTGCTGCTCAGAGCAAAATATAAAAGCATATAAAATACTGAAGTACAGAACAATTCTTAACCATCACATTATTCAGACGTCAGTCTGTAGCAGAGCCAGTGCTGTAAACCTCTGCTTTAGATGAGATGTTAACTCATGTAGGCAGCCGTTAGCATTGCTGTCTCACAGCAAGAAGGTCATTGGTTTCAATTCCAGCTGAAGTGTTGTTTACATGTTCTTTATGAGCTTATCTGAGTTGTCCCCAGGTTCTGTGGCTTCTTCCCACACCCTAGAAACATGCATTGTTAGTTAGGTTAATTGGCCACTCCAAAAGCTTTATGCTGTGCTTTGTGTCTAGTGACCTATCCAGGGTGCACACAATTCCTCATCCATTGACTTCTGGTGACAAGCACCATCCCAGGAGCCCTCAAGGATTAGTTAGGTGTAAAAAAAGGATCTGTTTGTCAAAATCAAGCTTCCACCCCAAAGATGTTTTTTAAGCCTAGATTTTGTTAACTTAAAATGGCTAGTCAAAAAAAAAGTCTTCACTGGGAATGAAGCTCCAAATCTTCTACATTGGAAGTATCTGTTCCTACTAACCTGCTGAAGACCAGTAGTAGTTTTGATGCATGTACTCCTGACCTCTAGAGAGAGTATTGAGTTACCTGGTATTTTACTATACTGTAATGGACCAAAAAAGGAAATCCGAGTAAAGATGTCATTCAGCTAAGAATAACACTGGCCTGTCTCTACCATCTGTATGCCTCCAAAATGTAATATATAAATATGACATGGTGTCAGAATAAAGGAGTAAAGAAATAAAGAGAATAACAGCCTGTGCTGGAAATTTAGTAATCCATCGCATTTGGCTGTAGATCAATAATTAATGCATAGAAAAATGATTAGTTCCGCTGAGTACAACACTGGCCTGTCTTGTCCATCTCAACGCCTCCACACGCAATACAATTAACATAACAAGAGTTAAAATGTTTTATATCTCCTTTTGGAGATAGAGGTTATAGTTTTAACACCGACAGTAAATCTCAAATATCCATATGCAGGGTCTGGTGCTTATACCCAGGGTTCATTGGCTGGGGTGTACCTCTTGATGGATCGCCAGCCATCATAGGAAAACACAGAGAGACGCATTTGACATGCACTCATACTTGTACCCAGACAATTCAGAAACTCCCACTTGCCTAACCTGTATATTTTTGGACAATGAAAAAAGACGAAGTATCCAGACAGAACCTCTGCAAGAAAGGTCTAATTGTAATTCAACTAAGGACCATGCTGCAAGGAAACAGTGTTAACATGTACAGCCAAGAAATACTATATTAGATAAATTTGCACTTCTAATAATTCAGATTTTCACTCTCTAACTTCCTAAACTTTAGGTGTTTTGTATTAAACAGTGTCTGGGATAAAAATATTTGATGAAATTGGGTTAAAATACCTAGTATTGCAGAAAGGTTTCTATGAATGAGTGCAGTTAGAAAACTTACGCAAAAAAAAATATTACTGGAAAATCTGGCTTTAAATATTCATGAAGGAAAGTCATTCATGTCTACCGTGTCATTATTTAACTGTTCCCCATGACTGAGCATGATACATGGATGTCTTCTTCCACACAGTGCCTATTGAAAAATATTATCATACCATTCAATGTTAAAAAGCTTAATGTATGAAACATTAAACAGGTTTTTCCTGTCCACGCTGAGAATCTAAGGATTTGCTTTCTTTTGCATCAGCTCCGCATAAGACTCAACTAAAGATTTTTGAAATATTTTAGTTTACAGTTGGGTTTATAATTTTAGTAATAGATAGTGTGAGTCATACTTTGATTGGCCGCGCTTTCCTCATTACTGAGAAAATTTGTGGTCTGAGAACAAATGTGAGAGGTTTTAAATAAATAGCCTGGGAGGGATGCACTTTTTCCCCCTTAGAAAACATACAGAAAACAACTGAGAATGTCCAATCACAAGTATCAGAATATGGTAACAATTGAGGCATTGTTAAATGTTGATTTCACTGACAAAGCTTAACTCCTCGTGCCTGTTGGTGCATTTTCTGTCATTTCAGATAAGCTACACGCCCGTATGGTTAGAAATCACTGCCTATTTTAGTGTAGAGGTCATGTTTCCCCTAAAAATTTGAGGGTATTCCAGCATTATAAATCATATGCAAAGTGGAACAGAGAAACTGAAACGCAGAGGAAACGGGACAGCATTAGCTTAACATTTCAGCTAATGGCTCTGTGTGTATATATATATATATATATATATATATATATATATATATATATATATATATATATATATATATATATGCTTCCTTAAATCCTACAGTCTCTTCATGTAATCCCAGAACCACTCGTAGATGTTGAGATCAGGGCTCTGTGGGGGCCGATCCGTCACTTCGTGTTCTTTTTTAAGCTAAAGATAGTTTTCAATTAACTTGGCTGGTATGGTCGGGGTTGTTGTCCTGCTGCAACATACATTTGAGGAAAGTTATACACCTTCCTGATGGTTTTCAATGAAGGATTAGTATTCTGCCTGTATTTTTCAGCATTAAGGACACCGTTAATCCTGACTAATTTTGCAGAAATACAGCTCCATACTACCAAGGAACCTCCACCATGCTTTACTGTTGCCTGCAGACAATTATTACTGAACTGTTCAGCCCTTCGCTGAACAAACTGCCTTCTGCTACAGCAAAAGATTAAAAGGTTTGATTCATCAGCCCAGAGCACCTGCTGCCATTTTTCTGCACCACAGTTCTAATGTTTTTGTGCACTATTGAGTTGCTTGACGTTGTTTCCAAGTCATCTTTCTTTTTGGCTCCAACTCTTCCATTAAGACGACTTCTAGCCAGACTTCTCCAGATCTCAGATGGAGGTACCTGTGTGTCACTGATTTCTGCCAGTTATGAGATGATGGCACCGCTGGACATCCTCTCATTAGAGAGGAAAATAAGCATGATGTGTTTTCTTCTGCTGTACTAAGTGTCCTTGGCCCGTCGCTGTATCTGTGATTTTCAATGTTGCACATTTCTTTGTGTTTCTTCAAAAGAGATTGATTAACACATCGTGAAACAGTCAATGTCGGCTTTGAAATATTTGTCTGGGTGAGACCTTGCTGATGCAGTATTACTACTGTACCTTGTCTCTTCTTGCTGTGCTCAGTTTTCCCACAATGTATGACCTGTGACCTGAAACTATCTTTCACAACCTCATCTTGGCAGCAGTGGTTGACTGTTTTTCACCTAGTTTTAGGCCTCCTCCACAGCTGTTTCTGTTTTAGTTAAAGACCATGTCATGTGACATTGATGAGCTTTAGGCTTGTTGAGCATAACAAGTGTTCCTGTTTACCTATAAGAATCGATGCTGGTTTGAAAGTCTAGGGCAACACCAAATGCTGTGATTTAGATTTTATGTTTTCTCATTTTTTGCATTTTGTAAATGGATAAAGATAAACATTCATTTACAATTTGTGAAATTATTCCTAATTTAATAAGGGGAAAACATGCAGTGGAGTCCCACGGTTGGGAATTGAACCCCAGATGGGGTGCATCAAGGACTAATGGCCATATGGATATATGGGCTGCACGTTCTACTGCAACAGCACGCACTGCCTTTGCTAGCTTATTTGCATCTGTTTAATTCTTCTCTGTTCACACAAACTATATTTCATTATGGCCACATTCCCAAAACATCTACCCTCATTCACATATTGATATGCACAAAACTAATCAGTGTGAAAGTTTCACTGAAAGGGAGTCTACAGACTACGTTTTTTTCTTCAGCCACTTTGACAACACTGCAGGGGTGGTGTTTATGTTTAAATAAAATCCTCGTTCTCTATCAAATCTGCCGACAAAATTATCATGCATATAAATTGAACACAACACGTAATTGGTTATTTCACGTATAATTATTTGTATGATGCTCTGAGGGGGAAATAAGGCACAGAATGCACTAAGCTGCAACTTTGTCGGCTCGTCTTTGCTGTAATTCGGGTTCCTTTGCACCCCAAAATTGTTTCTGGAATCTCAAAGAGTAACACTGTAGTTACAGTGATTGGGGTCCAGTTTGGCAGTTTGTAGAATTATATTTAAAGTGTTTATAGTAAAGCTTAAACAGAGAGGCAAACATAATTAGCAAAGGTTCCCAGTCACAAAGAGGGACATGTCCATAGAATGTGGCAGCTAATTTCTGCGTTGAGTACCAAATGTTTACTCATCCCTCAAAAACATTCCAGATTACACCTTTAATAACTCATAAAGAGGCAGATTATGTCTTTATGATATCGTCTTAGTATCATGATGTAAAAATAGTATATTTCAGTTAAAGATTCTCAAAAAGTGAGCCTCACTCACATTCATTCACAAGACTAGGCATCGAGAACTAAGGCTACGTTCACACTGCAGGCCTTAATCAGGGCCGGATTATCCATAAGGGCCAGTGGGCCAGTGCCCAGGGGCACCAACCATGGGGGGGGCACCACATGACACATGCTTTAAAAATATATTTTTCATAAATTGTTATATTATTTACTTGAAATTGTTGAAAGACCATGGATTATTCGTTTTGTGAACACTGATGTCACAATACTAATAAATGATAAATAAATCAAGATTTTTTTGATTTCAACATTTTAAAATGAGATATTTGAATATTGCTCAATGCTCATATGCCTACATGTAGTTGTGTAAGTTAGTAAATAGTAAATTACATTACAGAAATCCCCTTGATTATGTCTGATGTTTTTGACCAGAGGACAGCACGGGTAAGGGGGGGGGGGGTTGAGGTATAGTGGCACGACATTGTCTTAATACGGGCCTGGCCTTAAAGGTATACTATGCAACCGGGGTTGATTTTCCAGCGAGGCTCCCCCCAGAGGGCGAAAGTAAAAGTGCACTGTCGTAAAGATGCTCAGCTGTTCTGGGTTCTCCGTCAAGCCAGGCGCGGTTGTTTTGAGCTTAGCAGACAGGCAAACGCAACGAAAAGTGGAAAAAACTGCAGTACAAACAATGACTAACACAGTGAAGGTATGAACATCAAGCTTCCCGCAGCGCTATCTTGGCGAGGCGGCGGCGGCCGCCACCGCCGCGCCAAGCCGCGGCCGTGGTCACGGCCGCCGTGGCCTCGCCAGTTTTATTATTATTATTTTTTTTTTTTATGTTTGCGAGACGCTACCGCCACCGCCTCGCCAAGCCGCGACCACCGCCGCCTCGCCAAGCCGCGGTCGCGGCCGCCGCCGCCTCGCCAGTTTTATTATTATTATTATTATTATTATTATTATTATTATTTTTATTTTATTTTATTTTTTTATGTTGGCGAGACTCTACCGCCAAGCCACAGCCGCCTCGCCGCGGCCGCCGCGGTAGAGTCTCGCCAACATAAAAAAAAAATAATAATAAATAAAATAATAATAATAATAATAATAAAACTTGATATGCTTGCATGTTTATTTGACGTTAACTTGCGGCTCTTTGTTGTTGCTTTCGCGCGTGCATATAGTGAATGGCAGGGCAAAAATACATGGAGTTCTCACCGTAAAGCGAGACATCTGTGTGTGCGGGCCGTGAGCTCTTGCAATTGCAAGTGCGGTATTTCCCCCACAGACCCCCAGGGCGGCCGAGAAAACCTTTGTTCTACCTGAAATGACCCATTTAATCATCCAAAATGGTATGGAACACATTAATTAACTGAAAAATGTTGCATAGTATGCCTTTAATGCTGAATTCCGATTTTTTTTTTTTTTTTTTTTTTTATTTATTTTTTTTTTTTGTGAAATTTGATTTTTTGCATGTTCGTTAACATTTCCAAATATATGCGACAACAGTAACATCTCAAGCTTCATGCTTCTATGAAGGAAGTGGTGACTTAGATAGCATCACATTCCCCTTCTACAAACTGAGCACATATATGGAAGTACATACAATGGATGGAGAGCTACAACACACAATGTTACAACAAACTGCCGTCATAGACTATACATTTTAGTTATTTTTTCTTGATTTTAGCCAGTTTAACACAAACCTGTACTGTTTCCTGGTGTCATATCTGCCTGCGTTTGTCTCTCGAATCTTTGTGGCCAGCACTCGCACGATGTTCACAAACAGAATAAAGTTGAGCTGAAAAAGAAGAAAAAGAAATTGTGATGTAAATATGAAGAGCACATTAAAAATAAGACACTGATTACAGAAGTTTTTTTTTAGGAAATGTTCTTAGAAAGGTGTAATTATGTAAATCAAAAGATGGTCAAACAAATCTCCTCCACTTTGAAGATTATTCACAAGAATAACTATCTATAACGACCGTCTAATGCACTACATGAAGGAGCTGTACCGCTAATAAAGCCTTGTCATTTTTAAGGCTGTTAATCATACGGAGAGATGAAATGTAATTTCTACTCAGCCACTGCTCATTATCATCAGAATTATTTTAAGATCAATGAAATTGAAATAAAATAAGATGAAAAATGCAAATTAATTCTTGTGCTTTGTGCAACCACAGGCTTAGACCCAATTTATATAAAAGCTATGCTGTTTTGACAATATGACTCAACTAAAAAGGTCTGCTATATATTAAATATCAACAAATAGGCAACAACCGAAAGGTTAACTGTACTAAACAGACAAGCATTCTGTAATTGTGGAGGAAATACAGCTTTGGTCAGATGTTTATAGTCACTTATCATACATCTAAATGGTATTAATTTTACGCTTTTAATTACTTTTAATCATTAAATGAAAATATTCGTTTTTTTATCTTTTGAGATGATGAATTTTATGAAAATGTGTAGATTAAAACAATATTGTCCACAACTATAAGAGATTTTTGCAACTTGTACTTGTACTTTCTAGTTTCTCTTGCACTTTGGTCATTTTAAAATCAAGTTGTTACCATCAGACTATATTTCAATCTCCAACAACATTTATATTTTGTTTTCTAACTGGTTTGAATGTTTATGAGGAATGTTCATGGTCATAAAACAATAACTATACTTTACTAAACGGGGTTCTTCACCTAACCAAACTGAGCAACAAAGGACCAGAAACCTTACTCATAATGCCCCATCTAATGACATCTAAAATGTGTTTTATATGGCTCTAAACATGAAGAAATGAAATGCATTTTGTCAATTATGAAGTGCTGTCATGATCGATGAAGTGTTCAGTATGATGCACCTCAGATATGTAATTGTTTTTGGGTTAAGGGTGTAAGTTTACTTTGTGTCACAAGCCAGAGTGAGATACTTTTTACTGTGGTGTCACATTTTTCCGTTTTAAATTAACACCTGACCATCAGAGACTGAACAATCACTGCTCTATAACCAGTTGACCAGTTTTGAATTCATTCCCCTATTGATAACATGCTAGGCTTTGTTTATTTCATAGTTTGGGCTGCACAGTGGTACAGTTGATGCCACTTTTGCTTTGCAGCAAGAAGGTCTGGGGTTTGAATCTCGGCCGGGTCCTCTCCACATAGACATTGCGTGTCCTCTCCATCCATGTGTGAGTTTCAAAAAACATGCGTGTCATGTTTCATTTATTTGCCCATAGGTGTGTTTTCAGGATGTGCTGCCTTGTGATGGACTGCACCCAGTGACTGCTCAAGATACGTACCAGCCACACTGTCACATCGCTCATACGAATGCGCAAATAGATTTGTGAATAGTACCTGGAGTAGCATGTGTGTGTATGTAATTACTTGATCAATGGATCACTTTATTAAGTATTTGATTATTATTGATTATTAAATAATTATTAGCTGAATAAACCCGAAGATAAGACTGACTCCCTTGCCATGTCAGCTGGGAAGTCAAAATTGAGTAACCCTTAACCTTGCTGAGAGTAATTGTAATTCAACATATATTACAGTGGTACATATGCACAATGCAGGTTGTGTTTTTAAGTTGCAACAATCATACAATGATATTTTGAAATGTTCTAAAATATGTGGTAGTGGGATTTAAATGCAGATCTCATTATGCATCCTCCAACATTAATTGTCGAGGGAGATAATGCTATATTTACTTACACACATCTTCATACGTCATAGAATTAATTACATATCTGCAAGACTGCATGTAGTAGTGGGATAAAGGTATTAGTGTCTGGGATTACAGTCCATTCCCAAATTAGTCAAAAAACTTTCTGAAAGAACAACAGATCTCTTCTCATCAGTGATTAATTTTAAAAAAGAAGGGGTTGTGAGTGGTCATGCTGCAACAAATGCCTTTGTGACCCTGCCTCAGATAAGCAGATGAAGATGAATAGGTGGGTGGATGAGCAATAAATCAACTGTGTGGCATGTTGTTTTGGCTGTGAGGAACTTGTTGTAGGTAACTAACTTTCAGGAGCTTTTTGTTGTTCAAAAAACAGGAACAACCTTATATAGGAAACCCTGCTAAGCCATTAAATGGTTTGGCCATAGCGCTCTAATTAGTAGAGCCTGCATTGAGGTTTTCCATTTGAAGCTATGGCCCATCCTAATTAACCATGTTTGCTGAGAGAACTGAATCCAGCAGTGGTCGTTTAACTGCCATTTGAAAGATGTTTTGTCATCTATTTAAAATGTGTAGGTAATATCCCTTATAAGACGATAATGAAGGGCCAAACACGTTTCTTTTCTTCTTTTTTTGGCAGCTTGCAGTCTCAGCTGTGGATCAACAGCTCAAAATATCCTTAAAAAAGAAGAGCAGCAGTTCACTCCCCAGTTGTTTCATATATTCAAGTGTCCTTCGGGTAAGACACTAAGCCTCAAAGATAATATGGAATATGGAAGTCTATACATGAAGAAGGGCTGAAGGAGTGTGTGTTTGAATGGATAAATGGTAAACCATATATAATGTGTTATATAACAGCTGCTGATTTATCAAAGAGAAACAGCCATCCTTGCTATGACCAATTTACAATCCCCAGAGAATTCAACATGTAGGTTTATGGACGGTTTTGGAAACTGGAGCGCTGGGAGAAAATAGATTTAAGCACAGGGGACAAAATGCACAACGTAGGAAAAATGTGACTCAATCCAAAGCAAAAATCTGGCTTGGATTTATAGCCACTACTCAAATTTTCTGTAGTAATAAACATACAGTTAATTTCTGGGCCAGATTCATATAGACAAATATTTTCCAAGTCTAGCATTCTTATATTCTTTGAGTCTTAAGAAAATAAATCTTAAAATCATTAAGAACACCAGTCTAAAAAACAACAACAACAACAACACAGCTACTGATTAGAATCAACAGGATATTTTTCTACTTGCCGTTTTGCAGAACCTTAATTATACATGCATGCTGAGACAACTCAAAGTAGAAGTGGTCATTCACCAACTGTGTAATTTGTAAGTAATTTTTTATCAATTCAGCTCTTTTTTGGATAAGTGTCCCTCAGAGCAACATAATGAATGAGCAAAGATTCTTAATCATCTCTTTCATTAATTTATCTGTTTAGAACAATTTTAAGCACAGAGACTCTTCTGACTGTTTGGGTTTCCAACTTGGAGGCAAAATAAAAAAAATAGGCTTAAAGGTGCATATGCATAAAAAAAGCCATTTGATCATAATAAAATAAGGTTATACATACCAAGCGTCCAGCCTGATAGTATTTTGATGGTCCTTTTTTAGCCTAAATAGAACCCCAGCATCGGGCACGATGAGCAGATATAAACTGACTTGGCACCATCTACCGGTAGTACCGTAAAACTATCAGAAAGCCTGATTGCAACTGATAAATCACTACTAAATGATGCAGAACCGAGCCTGGCCCTCTGAAATGCCTCGTGGTAAAGCGGCAGCTCGGCGTGATCAAAGACCAACCGTTGTTAATTAAATAAACCAATCTACAGCAACTTTAAGAGCCTCATATCAGAACATCAAGAAACAGGGACACAGCATCAAGGTAAGAACAAATAAATCAGTCGATCTATTTATAATGTTGTTTGTACTTAAGACTGTAGAGGCTAAGAAGAGCATTGCCATCACCATTATCACAGTAATAATAAGGATGTTCATTCACATCAATCAACTCTGCAGTCACATCTGAGGCTTGGCAGCTTTAGCTTCCGCGTCAGTGATCACTAAAGTTCATACTGTGTTCCCATGACTATTCCATTCTTTTTCCCCTTGAAATCTTTTTTTTTTTTTTTTTTTTGCAGTTTTTTGTTTGTTTTTTACACTGGCCCTTGGACCTTTGTTCATTGTTTCCACACTTCACTGGGAGATGCTAATAGCCGTTAGCTGCTTCATTGTTTATCTCCTGCTCACATGCACAGTCTCTTACCTCCGTTATTATAAATATACACAAAGGGCTTCATTTACTGACAAATTGAGCAAAACCAATGTGTAAGACACCAAAATAACAACTAATATGCCAGCATGATGTTATGATCTTTTAGAAAAACTTTGTATGCAACCAGAATGAGCCACATTATATAAATACATTTTTTTTTTAAATCAAATAAAGTCAAATAACATGGCTATCTACCTTTAACCCTTTTTGGGTGACCAGGTTTTAATTGAATGTTAATTCATACTTTTACAATGGGTAATTGCCTACCAACAAAAGTCATGTGTGTGTGTATATATATATATATATATATATATATATATATATATATATATATATATATATATATATATATATATATATATATATATATATATATAATATATATATATAATATATGAATCTTTTTTGGGAATGAGTCCTATTTTAAACAGCAAGTTTGAATAATTTCTCCAAAAAAAGAATTAAGTCCCCATCTTTCTAACTGCTGTTTTTCTCATTTGTTGTTGTCTTTTTACAAACTCCACCAGCCACTAAAATTACGCTCAACTTACTGTAAGGATCCTTCCTATCTCAGAGTTAATTGTGCTCAAGTGATGTTACAGTCAATGCCTGGGTAATTTTATAATCACACTTTTAGATCTTCACACCTCTTTGCGGTTTTGGCCGAATGGGGCAGAGTTTGGATGAATAAAACTCATACACGCTTCTGTGGCACCTTGTATTTCTAGGTTCACAGCACAGATTACACATTAGGAATTTCAACAACCAATTTCAGAAGGGTATACAAGTGAAGACGGACACTCAGGGCTACTTTTTTCATTACAAGGCCAAAACCTTCAGAGAGTGGCAGATTTTATTTGAAATATAGAAGCTGACCTGCACCTGTTCTTTGTTGCTTACCATGGTAACAGCATGTGTCTACTAGAACTTAATAATTTTAGTTCAAATTTAGTAAAGGCAATTATATACTGTCCAAGATGGGACTGTTATTAATATTCAAGGAAAATACTGACCGTATAACTCTTTTGATGCTGTCTTAAATATTGATGTTACATAACTGGCTCCCTGTTTGGGCATACTGTAAAAAAATTAGTTTGTAGGATAACCCAAATCAGAGCCCGATGATGGTGAAGAGCTGAATATTAGTAACCAAAACAAGGACAACTTAAAGGTAAACACAAGGAAAGCAGGATACGGAACCCAGAGGAACATAATTGAAATATCCAGCCAGGAACAATGAAAAACAAAGAACTCGAAAGCTGACGCAGGTGTGGGGAATGACATAGGTGAGCTAATCAGGGGTGATGTGGAAGAGTTCTGGCAGAATAAGAGCAGGGAGACTGATAGAGGAAGACTAATTTATTCAAAGGAAGTTGAACTAAGACTCAAAAGGATGCACAAATCAAAAGTGAAATGCCTAACATAAGAGAATAAACTAAAATGTTTAAAGTAAAGAACCTTGGAAATAAGAAAGAAACTAAACACAAATAATGTCATTACAAGAAATAGAAGTACTAGATCACAATCCTTGTACATTTTAATTTTAGTTAAGATGTTACTTTCTAATAAATTTATGCAGCACAAAATCCTTGTTTTACACACTTACCCCAATTGCTGTCAAGATGGGTACCTGGTAAATCCACTTAATGTTACCAGCACTTAACTCCCAGCACCTGATGTAGGAGAAAATAGAAAACAAGATGCTATTTGTTGTAAAGGTCGTTACCTTGTTTTGGTTAGATACAACAAAAACATACAACAGCTTCATCAACAACTAAAGTTTAGCACAAAAGGGGGTAGCTTTACACTATTGTAAATAGTTAACTACCAGGCCATATTCCATGTTTTCGCTACTTAAAAGTGGTAACAACCGAACCCCATCAGTACTACCGAGTACAGATTCACATAAAATAAAACAGTATCAGGCTTCTGTACCTAAACACATCATTATGACACTGAGGGAGAGGAAGAATGGGTGATTTTCCATGCTGACCATGAAGACAGACGCTCAAAAGTATTGCAACTCTTTTCAAAATGCAATGTAGATTACCCTCCCCGCAATATTTGTGACGCAAAGTACAAAAACAATGTCGGACTCCGTAATTTTCTCTGGTCCTTGCGTGATCTGACCAGTGATGACATGTTTAGCCGCATGTCATCATTCAACCGCTGGTTGTCTAGATTGTTTCCTGATAACAACGTGGACTGACTGCAAGAGGACTATATTAGTATAAATGAGTCAACTCCTTCTAATTATTTAAATTTCCACATTCCCAGAACTACAGGAAGAGGAGGAGGAGTAGCAACCATATTTCAGTCTGATTTACTAATAAGTCCCAGGTCAATTAACAACTACAGTTCTTTTGAACATTTAACCCTCAGTTTCTCTCATCCAAACTGCAAAGCAATAAAACATCTTCTGTTTGTTGTTTTGTATCGTCCACCGGGCCCTTACTCTCAGTTCTTAGATAATTTCTCATATTTTGGACCTCGTCAGTCCTCTCCTCCTAGCAATGGGGCATAAATCTTAGTCAACATAGTTTGAGGTCACAGTAGACGTTCTTTCTGCTCCTGTTTAATTAGGATCAGTAGTAAATCCATGGTACATAAATAAGAAGAATAGGAGCATGAGGTTTTCACTAGTGGGAAATCTCTAGAGGATCTTTTGTTTTATAAGTGTTCAGTGTTTTCAAGGTGCAGTGTTCTTCAAGTTGTAAAAAGCAGGTTCCTACAAATGAGGAAAAAATGCAGTCAGGGCTGATACTTGGGCACTAAATGAATGAGTAATAATTCAGTTATTGACTTGATCTTCTGGAATGTGAGAGGCCTTGGAAAACCAATCAAACTTAAAAAAGTAATGAATAGGCTTGTATTATATAACCCAAAAGTGGTCTTTATTCAAGAAACATATTTACCAATGAATCAAATTACTAGACTAAGGAGAAGATGGCCAGGCCAGGTATTTGTCAAGTTCATTTTTTTCACATGCTGGGAGTGGCAATACTTCACAAATCCCTACCTATATACATATAAAAACTGCCATAGATCCTGCCGGAAGATTCATCATAATTAGATTCATCATAATTCAAGGTCACTGTGTAACAAAACCTTAATAAATTGGTTAACCTGTATGGTCCTAATATAGATGGCCCTGATTTACAATAATCTATTCCTCTCCATTGCTGCTCACCATGTGATGTGATCATTGGCGGGGACTTTAACTGTACTGTAGGTCCTAAGCTTGACCAATTAACCAACTCAGCTTTGTACCACCCAAAAAGTATATAAGTTATTGAACATTTCATGTCCGAACTAAACTTAAAAGATATATGGAAAATAATAATCCAACAAAGAGGGTATATTGCCGTCATTCAGCTACCCACAATAGCTACAGCCGTATAGATTATTTCCTGATTACAAATTCTTTGATCCCCAGAATTAACAGTTGTATAAAAGTATATTGATTTCGGATTACTCATTATGCATGCTTAAATTTTCATCTTTAAATGTTTATAGACACACTCCCAACTGCCGCTTAAAACCTCATTGGTTGCAAACACCCAAATTCCTGAAATATGTTGAGAAAAACCTTGACGATCACTTCAACTTCAATAAAACAGAGACTACAGCATCTATTAGATGGGAAGTCTTCAAGGCATTTTTATTGGGCCAGATGAAAAGTTATACAAAAAGCAACAACAAATCGAATCAAATTATTATGGAGATTCTTGATCTTGAAGGACAAATAAAAGAAGCCGATCTTGAGACAAATTCAAATAATTCTGAAGGAAAACAACAAGACCTGCGAGCAAAAGATGATAAACTAACAACTGACAAAGCTTCAGCGGGGATATTCAGACTAAACCAGACCTACTATGACCAGGGAGAGAGGGCAGGAAAACGTTTAGCATGGATTTGTTGGACGTTTTTTTTTTACTCTTTAAATACCCCCACACTTGGGAAACAGCCAAGGCTGAATTGGATGCGTCAATACCTAAAAATTAACTTTCAAATGTCATAGACAAACTAAAAACAGGAAAAATCCCCCAGACTAGAAGGGATACCTTAAGACCTTTATAAAATATTTTTTAAACCAAATTATTACAACCCCTTTACAATATGTTACTGGAAAGTTACACAATTAAGGAATTACCTCCGTCACTAATACCAAAACATGGGAAGTCATCTACAAAATGTGAATCATACAGACCAATCAGACTGATACATTCCAATGCCGAGGTAATAGCAATATTATTAGCGATCAGGCTTGAAACTTTTCTGCCCTCTCTCTCTGATCCTGACCAGAATGGCTTTATAGGGTAGGTATTCGCCGAGTATTGAATATATATATATATATAATTTATGCAAAAAATGAACATCTGGATACAGCTCTGCTTTCCCCTGATGCAGAAAAAGCATTCGATAGGGTGAAGCATACTCACCTCTATAAAGTGCTTTCACAATTCGGCTTTGGCAATTATTTTACAACTTGGGTTAAAAAAATAGACAATAAGATGTCCTAATTAATTATTGTCCCGGGTTTTAATGTTGTCCTAATTAAAAAGTTCAATCCTGCAGCGACCAAAAACAGTTCATGAATTTGACAGTATCTCCTTTTAACTAATCTAAATCTGCAATCCTATTTCTAAAATAATCTGAAAGAAACAATCACCATTCCACACTACATTCCAAGTGGCAAAAGACAGCCTTACTTACCTGGGTATTAAAACTACTCCAAACATAGATAAACTAGTCTATGCAAACTACACACCAATGGTTAAGTCAGTAATGGAATCAATTAATAGATGGTCTACATCACCTATTTCTATGATTGTATGTATAAATACTCTCAAAATGAATGTGCTCTCAAATTCCTAAATGTCTTCCAAGCCGTGTCCCTCAATCCACCAGATATTTTTTTTATTTGTTTTTTTGTTTATTTTTTACAGTGATTTAAACAATGTTCAATAATTGCATCTGGAATAACAGATGGGTCAGACTGTGTTTATCATTACTATACCTTCCATATGATAGAGGAGGACTTAGGTGAACCAAATCTTAAATGGTAAAAATGGGCCGCTCAGCTCTTGAGTGCCTCCTGCTGGTTCTCAGTGACACTAAACCCCTTGGTAAAATATACTATTCAAGTTTTGTTTGAGGCACATATATTGCACAGCTGAAGCTTGTTGAGCTCAGTCAGGAGGAGAGGATTTCCTGAGGCAGATGCCAGATTGTTTTGCTCCCTGAGTGGAAAGTAGTTTTCCAGTTTGCACTCTGTACCTGAATTTCAATGTTCTTCCTCTTTGTTCTCAGAGGAGAACAAACTTCAAGACTGCCTCCATGAAGTACTCAGGACTCCATGCTTCATACCCTGGACCAACAACAAAATTTAGTAGCTCAAACCTTGGCTACTCTCCCTTTGGAAATTTTTGAAATGAACACCAAACTGTAGGGTCCCCGCTCTAACCCAAACTCTTCTGCTTAATCCACAACTTAATTAAGTTCTCTCTTAGTTTCTGCATTCCAGGATGCCATCCCCTCTACCCCTGAGCCGTTCTCTGGGGATCAGGGACAAATGTTGGTGGTTTATGCTCCACACGTTTTCATAAAAGGTCAGTCACGAGGAATGAGCCCAACAACTTTGTATTAAAACAAGGATATAGATCTCTGGCTGAGCAACCAATTGACTTTTTGCATACTTGCAGCTTCGTCTAGTTACCAAACCATCCAGCACGTAAAAGATGAGTTGGCCTGCAGAGATGAAGAGTGGTCCTTAGAAGATTTAATAAGTGTCTCCATCCAAATTGAGAATGGTCTTAGCTAGTGCACCAAAGAGAGACTTAGTAGTCGCTCCACAGTGACAGCCAATGCAAATTAGAACCATCTGTCTCCTGAAGAGACATTGGAGGATGACCGTTTAAGATCAGCTTTATTTTGCATGTATTGTTCACTATGTCTCACCTTGTCCCAACCAACAAAAACCCAAAACCTGTCAGTATGTAAAGGAAAAGTTTATTATTAATCATCCCCAAGAATCCACAGTTGTTTGAAGTCATCTTTGGGTCCAGGAAAAAAACATTTGCATAAACTTGTCTGAATCTTGCTTACAATCATTGAGCTCCCACCGTTTATCCTCCAGTTTGTTATCATCATTTCCTTCAGTTCCCCTTGATCAAGCATAAACAGCAGCTTCCCCTGATTTCTCCAGTGTTCCACTTGAATACCGTGATCTTCCTTCTACTCATCTCCACCGCCTTTGAACCAGTTGAACCATTTTCCGTAAACTCGATTTCCATAACGCTTACCATCTTGTCTGCATCAGAGAAGATGACGAGCTGAAAACTGTATTTTAAAGCCACACTGACAACTTTAAATTCCATCCACCATTTTCCAGGCACTATTAAACAACGTCCTCAGGGACTTTTTGTTTTTTTCTGCATCTGGATGCCAGTGCTCTTCGTCTTTGTTCTCAGAGTTTTTTGGAGGTCAAACCTCAAGACTCCCTCCTCTACTCACTGCTCCATTGGTTGCTCCCCTGGTTCATGCGGTCAGGACCCTTCAACAATGTCCACCATTATTCACCTGCCTGTCAACCTTTCATCGCTCCATTTCATGTCATAACCCTGGAGGAAAGAACAAGAACCTCCCCGTTTTAACCTCTGGGGATATATACTCACCTTCTTCCACTGGAATGCCACCATCTCTCCAGCAGTAAGCTGATAGTCTCACTTATCTCTGCTCCACTATATTCAACACTCCACATCCATAACTACTTTTAAAACTCACTTAAAAATGTATCTTTTTAGACAGGCATACTATTTATAATTTTTCAATTTAATTTGATTGTAAGGATCCCATCCTTTCTCCTGTTCTTTTTTAGTTTATTCCTGCTCTTTGTTGATTCAATGTTTATTGGTTTCAATGTTTTATTGTTGATTCTGTATGGTGACCTTAAGTGTTGAAAAAAGGAACTTTTATTATTTATTATTATTATTTTTATTATTATTTTATTTATTATTATTATTATTATTATTATTATTATTATTATTATTATTATTATTATTATTATTATTATTATTATTATATCTAACCCATATGCTACTTTTCTAATTTTAACTTACCTCTCCTTCTCTGTGCCGTCCTGTGAACCCGGAAGATCCATTAATTTAGTCACTTGTATTAATAAACTGTTCAAACTTTTCTTTGATGTCCGTAATCGTTGCCTCCTCAGGGGTCTTAAACAACACCAACATGACACTTTATTCCATAAAGCCTTTAAAGAAGGATGTTAAACATATATGCTTAAATAAAGTTTTGATCCTCTAAGGTTTGCTGAATATTGCTGCAGTAAAACGTATTTATTACAAGTCTTCTTTCACATCTTTACCAGAGTGTCAGTGTGTGGGTAGGGATTTGTCACTTTTAATTGCTACTACATATCAGAAAAACAACAAACAGAAAAAAAAATACTTTTTTTTAAAAAAAAAGTAGGAAATTTCACATTTCGATTGCAGTTACCTTATTCACTTTTTATTTGTACATTTGCCATTTTTGTGGTGACAGTTTTGTACTTTTCTGTATTTCCTCTGATTGTTCCTATGCTAGAGTATTCCCTTTTTCTTTTTCAAATAAATGTCTATCAGATTTTAAATTCCGTCTTTCTAACCAACAGTAGGAAGGATGTTCTTTCATCAACTGTAGCTCAAAACCAACCCTGGGAGATGTACTAAGATTTAACTTTGTTTTTCTGCAGTAATTATTTCTGAAGCCTTCACCTGTTGCATTGTGTGTCAGCTTTTGTTCATAACTGTGTTGCATATTAAATTAAGCGTGTATAATTGGATTTCACGGGTGAATCAAATGTCACCAGAATTAGGCTCTAATTGTACTGTCGCCTTTTGTCTCTTTCATACTTGCTCACGTAGATGGGTTGTCTTGTTTCATTGATTACAAAATAGTTTTTAATCTTTATACTTTCTATTTTGATGAAAACAAAAAGAAATCAAATACTGTAGTGTCTATAGAAAAAAAGACCCGTCCGATTAGTATATTTTTACCTTGCATCTGCCAGCGTTGCCCTGACGATCGCCCAGATTGCGACGAAAACAGCAGGAACCCCTGAAAGTACAAAACAAGGTATGACTCAGTGATTTTATTATTTTACTTGATGCAACTCCCAGCTCAGATTTCACATTGCATTTCCTTCGTGTCACAAGAAACACATACGGAGTGTACTAGAGTGCTGCGGAGACAGTAAGGGTGTATATATAATGATGGTATAGTGACACATAATTATACACTCAGGCAACGTGACAAACCTACTTCCTACCCAGCAGCTCAGACGCCTGTCACGTCTCGACAGAAGCAGCAATTTCCACACTTTCACTCCCTATCAAGGCATATTAAGGCTGGAGATTTTAATGTGCCTAATGTCTGTTGAGAAGTTTTAATGCTTAACAGCTGTATATTAAATCCAGTCACTGTTTTTGTTGTAAAATATTCCAATACATCCAACTTATAGGGGATTCAAAATTAGCATAACTTCCCAAATAAATTCAAAAATGCACTGTTTCTTTTTTTAGGTTTGAACCAGAATTCTTTGTATAATTCATTCTTCCTGGGAGTGTGCCGATCTCATAGCAGGAATCAAGAATGTATTTTTGGCTCTGATGATTTAAACATTGACTTAACAACCCTACACCCCAAAGGTTCTTCTTTCTTTTTTTTTTCTTTTTTTTTTTCATCTTTTCTGAGGTTTGTCGCTGCACATTAGCAAGTGAGATAGCATGGCAGGTAGTAGGTGTGTGACTTGTAGAGAGTGAGGAAAAACTCAAGGTTTTTGGAAAATTTAAGCAAACCCTGGAAGATGTACTAAGATTAAACCACTTTGTACATGTAGCTTTCATTACCTTGTATTGAAAAGTAGAAAAGTATGAGAGGCTGGGAAAAGTTCTTACACTTTAATTCGTGCATATATTCTGCACAAATTTAAGTCCAGCAGTTTTACTCATTGAGACTTGATATTATTTTATCTTTCAAGGCAATTTAGGATGAGAACCAACATCCTAGATTATTTTACAAACAGCTTCTTTGCATGGTCCAAACAGCATACAATGTCTTAACTGGTTACCTGTTAATTTAAGAAATGATTTTATTATCTGACTTCAGCTTTCAGCGGACTGCATCGCCAAGCTCCATCCAGCATAATTGAATTAAAGTTAAAGGCAGATACTTTAACTCTCAAACCAAGGTCTGCTCGTAGTTTCAAGCATCAGGGATAACACTTGAAGGGAATCTCGCTTCCTGGAAATCAGCTGTGGAACGAAGGAGCTTCCTTTGTTTTGATCCTGTCTTGAAAGTCTGAGCTCTTTTCAAAGCCCAAACTTTCAAACACACGGCCACAATCCACGCTTGTTTCATTGCCATTTGTGTCATTTTCTTTCTATCTGTTGTCTAAATTTCGGTATTGAAGGTAGTTTTGTATTTCAGCTTGATTTTTGTTATTTTTTTGCATTTTCTAATATGTTCGTCATACATATGCATGTTTTTATTTAATGATCTTTTGGGTTTATCTTTTCTCACTTTTGTACCACCTCAGTTTAATTTCAAATGGATTTATATTTTTGCACAAATAAATAAATCAATATTTCTTCTGAAGCAGCAAAACATCTTTTCTCTTTTTAAGATTCCAAGTAAGAAGGCCATGGAAAGTGGGACCTTTAGCACAAAGCAGGATGAGTGGGTTTGGGTTTGGTGTGACGTTTCAGCATCACGAAGCGTGTTCACACTGGGCCTATCGCTCTGTTTTGCTGGATGTCTGAGCTGCTGCAGGGCAGGTTAGGGTTTCACACCAGAGATCAAGACTATGAATGTGCCACTGTTCAACCAATCAATGCCCTGAAGAAAATAGAAAAATTAAAGGATAGCAGTGCTTGAACATCTTTTTTTTCCCCCAGTGTATAGCTGGCAAGAACGCCTGTATCTGGTGTTAAAATGATCATCTTATTTGATCATTTCCATTTATGAACTATGAAGTCCTTTAAAAGCAAAATTTGTTGTCGTGAGATATAATTTTATTGAAAAAATGGAAACAAGCATTGAATTAGGCAACATTATTGTGTGGGGAAATCCGTGGTCCTTGTGTTACACCTGTCTTCATCAACTAGCTTCACTCTCAGCACACCTGCTGGTGATTTAATACAGTGATCAATGATGCACATCCACATTCACCCCCTCCCTCTCTCACTCACACAGACGGATACACAGATCAATAGGCATGAGGGTTCAATGTCTTTCTCTAGCACCATTCACCATGGGCTGGTGAGGGGGGGTTAGAATCGAACTCACAGCCGGGCCTATTGTCGGACCACCACTCATCTCCACTGTTGATTATAGATGTTGGAGAAGAATCAGAAATGGCTGGATGGAGCTTTAGGAAATCCAAATCTGACCAGATAACTGTAATTGATGCATCTTTACTTTTGTCCTTTTGTACATCGAACCATTCATCGGCTTTTCCCTCAGAAAATAAAACAAAACCATTTATATCTAATTGGGTGAATGATGAGATAAGAGCTTGAAAGTGTTACCAACTTTATACAGAATAACACAAGGAAAAAGAATCACCCAAATCTAAGACCAATGGCAAAAAAATCAAGTATGAAATAAGACGATCCAAATGTCACAATACTAAAAGCAACATTAGTTGTTTTTACCATATACGCTGCTTGTATAGATTTGATTATACTTACAATGCGAGTTTAATGTACTTATATTCTGGATTACCAGTAAGGAGGATAAGAAGTAAATCAAAGTAAAATGACTTTAGGGTTAACAGGATTGTTTACAGTCTAGAATAACAGATGCAAATGCACCAGAGAAGAATTTTTTTAATTTTTTTTTAAATTGGAAATAAAAACGACTATGAGGCCGAGGCGGTGAAGTGTGATCAAATACCATTTAAACAGGCTTCATATTAAAATCAAACACATTTATCCACCCATACCGTCTGCACTAACGCTAACAATCCGGCTGAAACCACTTCTGGGCTCTCTGAACATTCAGCCGCATAAGCAAAAGTCCTGTAGGCGGGTGAGATAAAAGTCAGGCTGTGGCTCATCAAAGACGGACTTCTCTGTTAGTGAATCCTCCTCCACCATCCCCGTAAAAAAATAAAAATAAAACTGCGTTCACATCATTACTGTTCACATTGTTTTTAATGAAGTTTTAATAGACTGATAACTGCTCCCGCCGTTTTTCAGTATACTTTGTGCTTGCTGCAGACAGTTGAATCTAATTATGTGTTTTATCTATAGCTCCACCAAACAGAGGTCTGCAGGGCTTAATGGCACTTTGAACGCAGAAGCAAGAAGGAGGGACACGCTCATGATCTTATCCATCATGAGCTTGTCCCTCAGTTGAAGGGTTTCTGTAGGCTTAAAGCGTTACTGACTGTTCAATGGACA
The DNA here is from genome assembly GCF_011125445.2 of Fundulus heteroclitus. NCBI lineage: Eukaryota > Metazoa > Chordata > Actinopteri > Cyprinodontiformes > Fundulidae > Fundulus > Fundulus heteroclitus. The sequence goes on along the minus strand of NC_046367.1, from coordinate 37,826,491 downwards.
CTTGCAGATGTTCTTAACATACATTTACTTTTAGACACAGAAACCTTTGAGGTTCGATAGCACGTGAAGGTAAAGGTGATCCTTTAAAGATACTTACCTTTTCTTGTATATGATACCTAAGAGGAGAAACACTACCTTTCTTTTTAGAGTAAATTTCATGCTTTAGTTTTCCCTGCCGGTAGGGAAATCTTTCACAAATATTTTCTTAGTAAAATATTTTCCCCAGTGAGAATATGCTTCACCTTGGGCTCCTTTCATCATGACAGCTGAACTTCTCAAGCTATGTGCTAGGGGGAAAAAAAACAATATCTTTGCCATGGGCTTCCACTAAGAAAAAAAAAAAAAGCTTAAAGTGTCACTTTTTAAACAGAAATGTATTCTAGCCTGACTCTGGCACTTGCATATGAGAATAAGGACCAATCCATATAGGCGCTTCTGGAGGGTTGAGCAATTTTTGCTATGAGGAAGTTTCATCTGACGAGATGCTGATGAGAAGGACCCTAACAGCAGGTTGGGCTCCAAAGGCAGGTGGATGATGAAATTAATATGTTTTAGTTAACAAAGCATGGCTGAGGCAAGGTGGCTGAGAAACAAAAAATGCCAAACCTCAGGGTGGATCTGACAAAAACCAAACTAATAACAAAAGTAGCAAAAACAAACAAAAAAAACTCAGACAAAGATGCATGAAGAAGCAAAAATCTGACAAGGAGCGCCTCAAACCCTGGGCATATATATATATATATATATATATATATATATATATATATATATATATATATATATATATAAAATATGCTAAGGATCAGTAAACTAAACAGTTAAGGATATTAAATGATATTTCTGTGTTGAAGCTTTATTAAACTCAGATTTCAAGGAGTAGTTCTATTACTTATCTAATATGCACTAATAGCATACTGCATAGAGGGGAATCTGATGAATATATTATAAAAAGTGAATGCTCATATTGGATTTAGTCACAAACAGAATTATTAATTTACCTGTTAGTGATCACGATAATACATTTCAATAAATGATTAACCAACGAAACGAAACCTGCAGTCTTAAAAGGGAATTCTAAAGGGAACCTAGAATAAATGCTCAGAGCATCAATGGCTGCTTAAAAACCCATTCATGGGTCTCTATCTCTCTCTAAAAAGGTAAACTCCATGTTTCGGACCTTCGTTTAGAATCAAATACCTTTCCTAATGTAATAAAAAGCTCAGAGAGGAAAAAGGAGGAATGAACTTAATGTGAGACACCTTTGAACCACCAGCTGTGGCCCCTCTGAACAACATTTTCAAAAGTCGTGAGAAGGGGCTTTATTCGTAGTCCATCATTAGACCGTAGCGTCACCTCTCTCACAAAACCGATTGGACACGATCACAGATTCTTTTTCAATGACTGTCTAAATTCAACTCTTACTCAAATATGTGGCGTAGCTTCTCAGGAAGTGTTGTCTGTGCATTCAACTATTTGAATATTATGTCTTGTTTTGTGTGTTATGAGTGAATTCTGAGCTGATGTCTCACCAAATTACATTATGATTAAATAATCACAAAATAGTTTATCGATTCTTAAATCAGTACCAATCCGGTAGTCAGCCCTCTAACCGTATGTACTCAGTTTCTTCAGTTTATTTCCAGATCCTTCTGTGTATTACAAAGTTTCCATGCCACTGTTCATGATGTTTGTATTTTGCTTTACTCCATCAATCAAGATTGTGTTCTGTTGTTGATTTTTGGGCCTTAATATTCTAGTTTTATTTTAGCACAGTACTTTCACGTCAGCAATTCGGCCTCCATTTAGCCCCTCTTCCTGTGGTGCTTATGACTTAGTTGCAAACTCTTCTTCAACAAATTAACATCTTAATGAAGGTTGTGGTACAAAATATTAGTGAACAGACTTTAAGATGACACTTCTTTCTCTTTTCTTTTAGGATTTGTAGAACATGCGTCATCATATAGTAGTACCAGTACAGTAGTAGAAGAGTGTAGTATCCACTTCTGAAGTACAAGAGAAACGCAATACTAACAAAAACAAATGATGCAAAATAGGAAACATAACAATAACAATAATTACCCAAAACCTAACTGAATTGAAATAATAATAATAATAATAATAATAATAATAATAATAATAATAATAATAATAATAATAATAATAATGATGATGATGATGATGATGATGATGATGATGATGATAATCATCATCATCATCATCATCATCATAATAATAATCCCAAGACCTTGTAGGATGATAATAAATATTATCAGTCACACTTAATATTAAGTGAAAAATGGTATTTGTATAGAGCTTTTTATCAAGTTATTAGGGCACAAGTTATTTACAGCACGTTCAGTCATTCACCCATTCACTCACACATTCACAACCTGGTGATGCTGAGCTAAATTCTAGCCACAGATGCCAGAAAGAATGAAACAGGCAAATATTTAATTGACCGAACACAAATTTCAGTCATTTAGAAACGTCAAGTTTGGAAGTAATCCTGTGTTAAAACGAATACATCAAAACAACTTGATTAGATCCTAACCTTCTGCAAAGATTATTTCTGCAAATGGGACGCAATCAGTCAGTCTGCACCAAAACCAATTTAAAATACAATACAAGCAAAATACGCTAAGGGCGATGATTTAATGTAAAACTCTGCTTGTAAGGGGAGAACTATATAGCACTGGATGAGATAATCTATTATAGAAACTGGCATTCACAGCCTAAGTTACCCAGTTCTTCTTCCTTTAATAAACTTTTTCCATTAAATTACCGAGCAAGCGAACAGCTTAGAAAATGTCAAAGGAGAAGGCGCTAAGATAAGCAAAGGAGACATTAGTAGGCTGCTGAGGTCCCCTGGCACAGCTGTACCATGAGGGCCTGCCTTTACTTTGATTTTGATCTAAACTGTGCCCTGTTTCCTCTGTCTCTTCAGTAAGAGTCGTGTTATCTCATTAGGAAACAACTCCAACTACTTTAAGGTGCTCCATTACATGAAAAAGACCTAAATACGCTAACTTGCGGGGAAAAAATCAGTTTTATACAAAGCGCCACGACCTTCAAGACAGGATTGCTGCGTTACAACAAATGTATTTCAAGAATCTTTTTTTTTTTCTCAGCATGCACGACATGAAGGCTGAGGAAGCAAATGAAATTACAAGTGACGTTTTTGAGGTTTAAGAGCTGAATGGAGAGGAAAGTGCTTTTGCTCCTTACCCCATCCGATGAGTATGAATCCCCAGAGGTATTTGGAGTCTGAGCGGAACGCCATGAAGATGAGGCTGTGCAGGTAGAGGCCTTCCACCAGGATCCAGTAGTAATTGGTGGCCAGAAAGTAGATGAAGAGCAGCACGGTCAGCTTGCAGCCGATCTGGTAACAGACCATTCATACGCGTCACATCTGATTTGTGCCTATTATCATGCGGCTAATTGGTTTGCCTTAGCGCTGACACGTTCATCAGCTGACCACATTACTTCATGCAAACAGCTCCTGCTCCACAGGTGACCCTAAGAGAGCAGAGTACCTGATTGCAGAGTGGGAAACCTTGCTGTATACATTTGCATATCAATGAAGAAAAGCACACAAATTAACATGGATCACCAATTAATGCTGTGAAACATAACCGTCAACACAAAGTTAAATTATAAATACAGGCAGAAATATAGAAGAGGTGCATAGAAACTACTAAAGCAATGACGAATATATTTAAAAGTTTTGCATCAACACATTTAATCATTTAAACGTGTCCAAAGTGCACCCAGCTGGCTATTTGTGGTCCTTGAAATGATTTTGTTTGGCCCCCAACCGCAGTTTGACAATGCCACAAATTTGGCCCACCCGTTGACGCTGTTCATGCATGTGTGTTTTGTCTTTTTTTTTCAATCTGGTTGGCATTTTTACAGACACGTTTCTTCTGAAAATGGAAAATGTCTGGCAGAAAACAAAATATACATTTACTAACAATGCCTTTTTTTGTTTTTTTAATGATGCATCAAATAGGACAACAAATGTGAGTTATACTTAAAAACAATTGTAAAATATGTTTGATAAGAGTACAAGATTTCAAAATTAGGGTGAAAAGCTTCATGTTGTTGCTGAGAATAGACAAAAAAATCTAGACAGAAAAAAAGAGACTACATAGTTAAACCAAATAATTTAGGAAACTGTATGGCTATCATTTATTGAGATAAACATATGAGACTTTTTTTCTATTTCTAGTCTATAAATGATCCATTTCATATAAAAATGTTTCAATAAAATATTTCATGTTTTGTTAATTCTTGATCAGGTAAAATAAAATAAAAAATTCACATCAAAAATGTTTGTAAGGCTTTTAATATTAGGAACATCTGTAACTTTACAGCACAGGAGTTCTTTAAACTTTATTATTCTTTGGTCTGTGTGGGGAAAAAAATTAGGACACCACTGCTATAAATTTTGACCAAAACAAAAATGCAAAAAATAAAATGTATTTTATTGTGAGCTGATGCCAGCTGAGTAGCACCAACAGCAAATACTGAGTGAGTGGGTTCTTCCACATAAATCATGACGTGACCAGTGCAGGTTTTTAGCTTCTTTAATCTCCTTTTGTGATTTAGCTTTTTTTCCTTTTGTCATCGGCTCATATATCGGCTCAAGTTCAAGCATCTTGTGATACAGCAGGTTTAGCAGCTTGTTAGACACAATTGTTGTCTGCTAGTTACATGCCAGTCACACTAATATGCACTTTGTCAAAACTCACAAATTAATCTTCACCTTGGAAAAGCAAGACGTTTTACACTTAGCACAAGTCAGACGTCGAGTATCTCACCCATCCGTCATTCTTGGGGACCTAAAAGCATTCCCAGGTCTATTTAGTGTCCTTCAGTGAGTTCTGGGTCTGTACCAGGGTCTATCCATTTGCTCCAAATCTTATCTATACTTATCTATGTACCGTTGAAACTAGATATCTACAAACGTTGACTTTTTATTAAAATATCTGTGGTCCAGAGACATTATCTGAGTGGATCAAAATGCATCTTCATGGAAAAAAAGTCATGTTTATTTTTAAATCACAATTTATAATGGAATAGAGGCATACCTCCTAGCATATCTTCCTCCATCTCAATAGTCACACAGTCAGAGTTTAATAAATAATTCCAGCCGTCTCTGTTCAGTCTCTTTTTTTTTTTTTTTATCAAAGCAGGCCTCAGATCTCAAATTCAAATGCTAAACTTCAAGCTGTGTTTTGCTTGCTTTTTATTTACTATCACTGTGCAGAAAACGCTGAGTGGGCACTGTTTGATAAAAAGGCTGTTCTGAAACTTATCTTAAAAAGATCGAAAGCATTTTTGACTTACAACTTGAATTTTCCTCTCTATGAAATACAAATATGAAATATTATAAAAGCATAAAATGAGAAAAAAAAACTTTAAAGTTTAATTTTATTCTACTTCTACAACCCTGGATAAGTCCGTTTTTTTGTGTTTTTTTTTTTTGTAAAACCATTATAGTTATAAATCACCATTTGTTATTGTTTGAAGATATTGATTTATTATTTTAATCCATTGGCTGAAAGTGGAGAAAAGATTTGCAAACAATGAAAAATACCAACACTTATTTTTCCCAAGCATATTGGTGAAATGATGGATCACATTACATAAATGCAACTAATATATCTTAAATTTGGTTAAAATAAAAATAATGTTACTTTATGGCTTGAACCAATATCTGCCCTTTCCTTCAAATGTATAACCAATTTTAAACAAAGGAGACATGTTTATATGTTTTTAGAGAATAATCTGATTACCTTGCTTTTTATCATTTTTACATTAATGGCTCCTATGTTCTGAGTAAAATCAAAAAGCTAACATGGTTTTGTGCTTTAAAATTTCACCTCTTATATAAAGTGATTGCATTTAAATTGCAGATTGCCAGAAAATGTCAATAATTACAATTAGCTTTGGTAAAATGCTTGCAGTGCACTAGTTTGTGCAGCTTGTAATGATCTAGCAACATTTGTAAAAGATGGAAAAACAACATTGGATGAATAAATAAATGTTCTGACTTGTTTCCCATTGCTCTGTTTCATCCTGCTGTGCTTTTTTCTGCTCACTCTCCATCTCCACTTTGCTGTTAATATGTTAACAGAAAACTAGGGTGTGTGTGTGTGTGTCTTGTTAGATAAACATTCCTTCTTGATGATAGGATGAAGAAACACTTTAGCTTGTATCAGTATGCAGAACACATGCAGTTGTGTTTTTCTTTGTCTCCAGATGTCTTTCAGGTCTTTGCTCGACAGTAAGGATGATATAAAGACATGAATGCGTCAGAATGTCCTACAGCTAAGCACGGATGGAACTGAGATTTCTGCTGATATGTTTTCAACGTTTACACTAGAGTGTTTATAGTATCATCCTTAAAGGATGAAACAGAGGTTAGAGACATGACATCAGTTGCTTTTGTCACAGCAGTAACTCTAAATAGGATGTTTCATGACTTTGTGATAATCAACAAATGTCAGAACATGCATTTTGTTTAGCCTGGATGAGCTACACAGTAGGGAGGCCGATGTGAAGCTCTCTCAGTTTAGTTCTTCACATTATCAATATGGTCCTGTTTCCATCAAATGCATTCGGGGAGATGAGGGACATTCAGCAAAACCTTAAAGCTGATTGGGCGAATCGATACCATGTGCCCGCCTACCACAGGTTGGTTTTTAGCCCAGTGTCCTGCAGCTTTTAGATGTGTCCCTGGTCCAACACACCAAAGTTCTCCAAAGTCCAGCTAATGGCCTGATTATTAGACTCAGGAGTGTTAAAGCAGAGACAAATATAAAAGTTGAAGGACATCGGTCCTCCAGGACCACTGGTTTTAGTCAATCAAGATATCAAATAAAAATGTCGTAACCAGGTACAAACATCTTTGCCATCCTAAAATGCACAAGACGCTTCTTGCTGTTCTTTCAAAGATCAAATCGTGGACTCGTGACAAAACAGATGTGATAGCAGCAGCTATGCGTGCGTCCTCCTGTGTGGCAGTGTTTATATACGGTATATATGTTTATATACATATATACAGTATATATTGGTTCGGCTGTGGGCTCGGTAGTCCTTGCTTTCGTCACAGCTTGTATGTCCCGTCTTAAACCGTAATACTGCAACGTGATTGGTCGGTTCTCGAACAGTTGAGGCTGGAGGGGGACAAGAACGATTCTCATGTGTCTGTGAACGCACAAATATCGTGAGAATTCAGCTCGCAGGCAAAGTTAAGGAGTACATGACCCTAAACTATTGAACATTCTCCCAGCAGCCCTAAAGTTGCGTTCACAATGATTGCGAGTTCCTACTATCCCTATTCACGTTCAGGAGCAAATTAATAGTCCGTGCAGCGAGCAACACATTTTGAATGGTGCGAAGGGTACGAAATGGCTGAATAGAGCCAGCAAGCAGATAGATGCTCGTCTTAATTAATGAGGTGGTGAAGTTGGGGCAAAATTGGCTGAGTTGTCAGCTTGGATTGGTTGCAAGAGAGAGGCGAAATGTCAAGCAACCAACGGCAGGTGATCAACACGCAAAATCTGCCTTGTTTGTGTTGGGTGTTATCGTACCTTAAGAGGTGGGCGTCTCCTTAATCCCTAGCCATTGAAAAAAAGGGTATCCAAGTTGGTGTATTGTCTGTTTACTTCAACTGTTTTTTTTTGTTTTGTTTTAGTTGAATTCTATTTGGGTTTTTTATTTGTTTGGCTTCATCTTCTTTGCTAACATAATTGCATCTGTAAAGAGCCTTAATTTTTCTTGTTGCAGTGAGTTGATTGCACTCAGTTGCAGCTGCACAGTATCGCAGTCTTCTGTTATTTAGATTTAATTTCTCTGTATGTTTATTTGAAATACTTTCTGAAATGTGCTGGAAAATAGTTGCTTTTGTTATATGCAGCTGAAAGCAGATATTTACATTTATATTGTATCAAAAGGCAAGTAATCTTGTTTTTCTCACTGTTTCACATATAATCAGACGGTCAGGATTACCTGTGTGTCAGACTGGTAAATTGAATTTTATGATTTCTTTTTACTACTTACTTCAGTTTCACATACACTAATATTTGCATGCCTTTACACAATTTCAGAAAGCCAGATCAGGATGTGATGGCATGTAAGGTTAATTCATACCAGAGATGAGGGGAATCACAACTGTGTTAATAAACACCTCACCTTCTTGTGTGACATTATGCGCAAAATCAAAAGGAATCAGCCAAGATATCCTGAAGAGAATTATGGACCTGAACAGGCCTAGTTTATCCTATTAGGCAGAACCTGCAGACCCCAGAAAGTACCGTGTTTTTCTGTCCCACCAACTATATACAATAATAAACATGATGAGATTGTCCAGCGTTCATACAATTCTGGAAGGAGATATGTTCTGTTTCCAATAGATTGTTGAATTTTGGTTCAAAATGTCCGTATCAAGTCCAAAACAAAACCTTAAAAACCTGTGAATATGCTAGTCATCAGCATGCTAGTGAGTATAGCTAGTCGTTATTTCTAAGCCTAAAAGGGGACTTTGTGCTGGTCTGTTGATTCCCTGCTTCAGTGCGTATTCATGCAGCGTAGCGTAGTGCAGCTCAAAGTGGAGCCCTGACAGAAACCCATCACTGGGCTGTTAGTCAAGCTAATAACAGCTTAACTAGGAGTTAACTAGGAGGTTTACAACTTTGCTGATGCACGTTCAAGAGCTTCACTGCCTTCCTATGTTGCTAAAAAAACATCTGTAACATACTGTTAGCTTAGCACACAGGACCGTTAGGTCGAATTTCAGCGTAATTTTGACAACAGATGCACTGACTAGAACCCTGATTATACACAGTGAAATGAGTCCTGTAGCCACATGGGTTGAAAAGCCACTCAGTGTTGAAGAATATTTCTCCAAAAACAACAACAAAAAAAAGTCAGATTACATACACAAGAACATGTCTAGTCGCTCAATCTCCTAATCTCTAGTCGCTCGAGATTAAAATTGAAGTGTTTGGTCAAAATGGTCATTTTTACTTTAGGAAGAAACAGGGGGAACCACAACAGATTGGTGCAAACTCACAAAATAGAAAGCAACATGAAGGGATAACATTGTGGAAACTTTAAAGCAATATCTAAGACATTAGGGAGTAAAAACCAAGAAGTTAAAGGCTGGGCATAAATCGACCTTCCAAACGGACAGTGACTCCAAGCGAATACAGACGAGTGTCAGTGCTTACATACGTACATGTTTAATCTAAAACACTGCAATATCACAGTGTTTGGTAAGAATGTAAAACTGCTAAACAAATTTTCATATTTTTTTTAACCCAGAAGCAATAATTAAACCTAATGCTAAAATGCTCACATATAATTACTAATATAGTTGTAATGTGATCTATAAAAGTGATTTATTATCATTAAAATATCCAATTAGATAAATTACATGAGTATAAAGTAGTTTTCACGTGAAGGTGGTGATCACACAGAATATTATAGTTGTTGATGTTCTGCTTTTCATAGAGTAGCACAAGTCAAACAAGCTGATATCAGCTATTTAGCCGACATGCCACCAGTAGCTGGGGAGCTTTTCCTACAAACAGAGTGTATAAATGGAGCTCCCTTAGTTATCACACCAGTACTATCTGTGATTTAAGTGGCCATGAGTATTTCTAAACAGCCAAATTTTGACCTTATTTTCAAAACGAAGCAAAGTTTACGACCTTCTTTCACCAACTGATGCCAGAAAAAACACCGATGCTAATTAAAATACCTTTAAAGCAAGACAAGGGCATGAATATTTCAAAGGTTTAAATACCATAACTTTATGAAACCTAATGGAAACTATTTAATTTATTATCAGTCTCATTTGAATTGTCGATAAAACACATAAAAATCATACAGTTAGGAGAAAATGTTATAGAAGATGACTTGATACTTACATACTGTGACGTGTCGAGTGATGCAATGCTCACTGTTTTCAGGTTATCCATCAGCGCCGAGTCAAAGTCCTGCAACCCGGCACTTGAATAGACAACTTTGTCCTTCACAAAAATGCTGACAGCCCGTAGCATGAAGGAAACAAACAGGTGCATGTGGATGTAGTTCCTCGTGCAGTGAAGACGCCTGCCAAGAACACAGAAGTTACAGAATAACTTTTACTTTTTTTCCCCCCATGTATTGATTCTATATATTTATTTTAAAAGTATGCACAAATAAATAGAACAGAACTTGTCCACAAACCAAAGTCCAACTTATTTTTCCACTACCTTCTAAATTCTTTGCATTAAATCACATTAATTTCATTCAAATTAACACGTTTTCAGGTCCTATTCATTTACAGTACAAGTCAATATTTATTGCCCATATATGCTTAAGATGCTGGTAATGATATCTTCTGTTTATTCAATTAATGTCATTGATGTACATCTGTTTTGTCTGAAAACATACTGGCTGTCCGAGAGTAAAACATTATTTTCCGTGAAATAGTCAAATCCAAGAAAAAACAGCTAGTCGCAGTATTTTAGAGAAACGAGGAATTAATAATACAGGCTGGTAATTACTGAAGTGGTGTGTACCTCCAGCCTTGTACAGTGGAATTACTTTAGTGGCTTTGGTTCTGCTTGAAAATATTCCATTTGTGAATGACAAACTAGAAATGAAGGTCAATTCATTTGTGAAAAAACATCAGTGACAGTCTGAACTAGTGTCACATTAATTCAGTTGCTGTCAGATGTGATTTTGTTATATTTATTGACTATATCTAATATTTTATTTGTATCTCCGGGTTTCAGATAAATTGAGTTAGACGTTTGATGCAAGTTTCCATTTTTATTGCTTAGTAATAAGTATGAATGAATAAATGAATGTAATAAATAAAATATCAAGTCTGGAGGGATGAAAACCAGGAGGATTATACAAAAGGCGTTATCAGGCTTTGGCTAAATTATTACACCTTTGCATGCTGCTGTATGGCCAAACACTAGAGACTAAAGTTCTTAACAGTGGGAACCTCCTCAGCAAGCAAAATGCAGCACAATACTGTCCTGCCCTGCAGAGCATCACCTTTAACGAGAGCTACAACACAAGGATTTATCTCTGTTTTTCAATGCACGATAAACTAAGGGTGAAGAAATTGTTAGGGACTTTGTAAGCCAATTCATTATTTGTATAGGATCTAGCTTTGACACATTGTTGTTCTTGCAGAATCTTCCGTCTCGGTGTGGGATTCGGAGGCTGTTTTGTGGTTGCCGGTGACTGCAGAAGTGAAGAATCAGGCACTGACAGGTTTATCATTCTAACCAGTTCCTGTACTGCTGATGCTGCTCTCAATCAGCATGAAAGAGCAGAGCCAACTCCAATTCAGTGAGTGGCCCACTTATCATTTCCAGGGCTGAAGATGATAACGTTTACAATGAAGGCTTACACATAAGAATGACTAAACCCGATTGCAGTCCTTAATTAGCAGTGATGAGCTAATTACCGTTCAACAATATACAGCTGCAATCAGAAGGTCACAAACCCATCATATACATGACTGCCAAATTAATTTTGAGCTTTTATTGATTCATTTAAAACCTTTTTCTTTTGGGTGTAATAATTATACAACAAACAGCTTTCCTGAATGATAAAAAAAAACTAGAATTGGATGTATTTATTGTAGCTTTTTCCTAATCCAAACAATCAAAATTCCTAATAATGACCAGAATGTATGGTAGTGTAAAACCAGTGTCTATGAAGGTGGTAGGTGGACAGCATCAGCAGACATTTCGAGTTTCATCGTGGTGGATTTTGGTGGAGACAGACATGGTCAACAACAATAATCACGTGGGCTGTGGTTTCTAAATAGACTTAGACAACTTTATTGTCAGTTTGTATGCACAAAGTGCGTACAGAACGAAATTTCGTTTGCATACAGCTTGAAAGATCACAGTAAATTGCAGTAAATTTCAGGATAAAGGTGCAGCAGCGGTTTATGTAAACACTTGAAATGTAAACAATGTAAAACTAAACAGTGCAGGGGAAAGTTCAGAGTCCCTTTTGTGGCTTCAGCAGTTCTAGCAGTTCAACAGTCTGATGAGAACAGGGAAAAAGCTTTTGCAGAACCTGGATGTCCCACACAGTGAGACAACTGGTCAGGATGGTCTCTATGGTGCTTCTGTAGAAGGTCCTGAGGATGGGCGGGGGCAGGTGGGCTCTCCTCATCCTCCTCAGGAAGTTTTAAGTTAAATCATGTTTAACTTAAAACTATAGTTGGTAATCCCGTTCAGAAACACTTTTTGTTATACTGGGTAAAATTGTCCTTCCATCCCGAAAGTAGTTAATACATTATGTATTCAGAAAAAGGAGGTTAAAAATTGAACTCTCTGGGAGCTGCAGACCTGTAAAAACTGTAACCAATGCTTGCTGTTCGGTCCAAAGGGCAGGAATTTGTCAGAGTTTTGTTCCTGCTCTCACCCCTTTGTCCCTCAAGTTTCAGGGATATCGCCTCATCTGTTGGTTGTCCCACATGACAATCATTCTGACGCAATCATGTGCGTGCTTGTTCCTTATTAGTTTCCGCTTGCTGGCTGCACATGCACACTTCTAGTGTTTATGTATCCAGTTAGCTTAGTGGCTAGGTTAGCGGTTAGCTTCCGTGTTAGCCGTTCGTTGTAGCTCCACTGCTCTTCTCGTATACTTTGAACATGGCTGAGATTTGCAAGAACAAAACTGCGTACAAGTTTATGAAAATGAAATGAATTTCTCTGTAGAAAGAAATAAGACCAGAGTGAATTTGGGAGATTTTTTTTCACGAGATCCCCCTGAAGAGCAAGGTAAGAAGGTAACAAAAAGGGATTTGGCGAAACTTAGGGAAAAATCATAGACTCTAGCTTTTAACAAAGGCACCCAAAAATGTGCCAAGAAAACCCCTCCACACCATTAGACCACCACCAGCCTAAACCCTTAGTACAAGACTAGATGGATCCATGCATGTTGCTGCGTGTTGTTTCTGCCTAATTTGGACCCTGAATTCTACAGCTAAAATAGAAATGCATCCGACCAGGGAAAATCTTTCTACAGTGTTAGTGTCCAATGTTGGTGGTGCTGTGTTGTGCAAATTGTAGCACCATTTTTCCAGTTCTTAGCTGACAGGAGTACCAAACTGTGTGCACTTGAGTTGCTGTAGCCTATGTGCTTCAAGGTCCCATATGTTCATTCAGAGATAATATTCCACATACCTTGGCTGCTGCCTTTCTATTATCTCAAAGCGGTTTGCCTATTCTCATCTGAGTTCTTATTTCAACAAGACATTTTCTTTCCAACAACTGCCGCTCACTGTATATTTTCTCTGTTCCTGACATTTTTCAGTTAACGTCAGAAGTGCTTCTGCAAGAAAATCCCAGCAGATCAGCAGTTTATGAACAAATCAATTTGCTTTTCTCATCACAATATCAGTGTGTGGGGTGTAACTTTAGTAAAGAACTGCGTGGCTATACTATTTGGTAGGATATAATTTTTCAAGCTCGCCAGTTGAATGGGCTCCAACTTCACTAAATGACCTCATTGTGTCCTCATTGTGTGGCATTGTGTAAAGGTAAAGAAAGAAAAGAGACTACCACCACCAGCCATAAGCAGATGTTTTAATTCCACTTTCAGCAATAGAACAGTCTGTTTATTTGCAGTGAACTTTTGATGACAGTCCTCCTGCTTCACTATTCAAACTACTCTGTGCAACGTACAGTACCAGTACAGCAGGCACAGAATCAGTACTAAGCATAATGCATGATAAAGGAGGATGTCTTCTCCATGTCTCCTTGTCAGCCCCTTGCAGTCCAGGAAAAGGCAACCTTACTTCACAGAGCACAGCTAAATTGATGTTCCAAGAAGCACCCGATTACTGCAGGCTTCAATCTTGATGGATCCCTGTGTTGTTCCTGAACATCAAAAGCAAATTTCATCCATCTGAGGGGGACAGGTTGTGTCTTCTTTGAGATCTTTGTAAAGTTTTTGTGCATCTAAATGACACATATTTACCTCCAGTAGTTAAAAAAAAAATGGTCTTGAAATCAGCAATTGTTTAATGTTTGAATAAATTCAGACGTTCCACCATAGAAACAACAGCAGGTCATCGAAAGCCCAAAATTACTGACATTCATGCAAATGATGAGAGAACGTAAACATCTGACCATAAGGGTATGGCTCTGCATGAAAGCTACACCAGCGTTTACTCCCATTCTGGTCTGATCTGAGCAACTAAAATAAATGTTTTACTTTGACTAATAATGTCAAAACTTTTTGTTGTCAAAACTCACGTCCATTCTATGTTTTTCCCAGTTTCTCTATATTGCATGGAATGTCCTCCATAATACTGAAATGAGGGTGGTCCTAAAGAATATAGTTGACTCCTTAAAGTTTGCATAGGATACTGTACTGCAACTTTAATATTATAGTGAAGCTTTGCATTGGCTATGAGGAAATATTCACACTGAAGTTCTGTGCAGGGCGACGTATTTAGTTTAAAACGGATGTGTTTTGTTGCATTTCTACTGCTTGTGTGCAACACAATGGCACATATTTAAACAGCAGGATTTGACAACAGGTTCCAGAGTGGAAGGATTCAAAAACACCCCGGTCTCGATTGTTGTGCACACAGACCTGCCACATGCGGAGTATGAATTAGTGGTGCCGTGTCAAGAACGGTTCTTAATGTGCGCTAACATTGGCGCCACAATGTCGCCACTTTTGCTTGTTGTCACTTACTTGACATTATCGGCGGTTCGCATTGCAAGCGATGGTAATTGCACAGCGTGCGACAACCCAGAAATACGACAGTACAATGGTGCTATCTAGTGATGCTTTCACTTCAGTCTCCTCACTCACTCTTCTGCAGTCATGCTCCGTTCTGTACTTGTCTCAGTGGTAATAATTGGTTGAGTCATACAACTTAGGCCAACCACAGACAACTATTTTCAGTTTGTACACCTTATGGCAAAACCCAGTCGTTTACCCTACATCACAGCCACATTCAGTTCCTGATTGGATGTCGTGGCGCTACAAAACACAAAAGTTAAGCTTTTTCAACTCCAACAACTGTCGCTTCGCATTCATCGCAAGTTTCGTGTCTCTCAAGCTTTGCTTTAAACGCCAAAATCCCACGTTTTGCGTCACTAGAATTGCCCCTGTGGCCTTGCTTAACGTCACTTTGTGTCACATTGCTCCCATGTGGCACCTGAGCATATGGATATCGTGTAAATCTGTCGCTCGGCCTGACACATTCGTGCTCAATGTGAACGCACCTTTAGGCTGGACCCAGGTTCAGGCAGAAGCAGCTATGTAAGTTAAACAGTTTAATGAAAAAACAGAATGCAAAACACTTACTTCTGACAGCAGTGAAAACAAACTACTGTTAGGCTTCGCTTGAACAAACCAGACATGGCCTGGCAAGCATTAGAAACACACGAGGAGTGAATGAAATGACTGATATTTAAAGAGAGGAAACAGGTGACTGGCATGAATTAGATGAGACTTCAACAGGCGGACTGAATGCGTTTAATTGGCTGTGGCTACGGCAGGGAGTGATAGACTATAATAAACATGAATGGAGCTGAATGGAAATACAGAAGGACACAATCTGACTGAGAGCACAAACACAAGACTTCAAGTAAAAATGTATGCAAGTATCAACTAGAAGGCAAAAAGTAAATAAATGTAGTAACAAGGGAAAAACACATTAACAAATATAAACATGAAGAAGTAACCTTATGGCGAAACAGCAAAACAGCAAAACTAATAACCGAATATGGGAAGACCTATAGAACATAAATAAATGACAAGGAAAAGATGAACCTCCAAATCATGACATACCACCATTTTAAGCAGGGAGTTTTTGTACAAATGCACATTAAGATTCAAAGAACATACCTTCTACTAGTGGTGTGCTAGGGAAGTTACGGATTTTAACATTTCTACAAATGTAGCGCAACTAAATGTCAAGTAGACGTGTTAACAGAAATGGAAAAATAATCCCATGTTTTATGGATTGTTGTCATGTGCACCAGGCCTGAGAGAGGGCACAGGCAAAGAACAATGAATACTGTAAGAGATGGATAAAGATCAAAGTTTTGTACGCTGCTGTTGTTAAGATGGCAGATGTGAGACCTCTGTCAAAAGCCGCCTTGATGGCCCTTTGAAAAGGTTGCAGCAAATCATGCAGAATTTATGCTCAGCGGTCTTTATCAGAGAATGCACCTCTAATTACCTTGCTTCTCTTCCTGCTTTGAGGTGTGTGTGTCTTTGACTTAAGTTTCTAATAAGTTTCTTCTAATCAAAACTCAAAGATCGGTCATAAAGATCCTGCATTCAAATCAGGAGGGGGTTTATTTTAAGGCTGCATATCACATGTGGCCTTCTGTGGAAAAAGTGCTAAAATATCTCTATACTAATATATTTTGTGATATGTTTCAGTAAAATTTCATTATACAAAAATAATTATATTACTCATAGTTTGAAAACTTTTGTCCTTCTCATTTCCTGTCTTTTCCTCTGAGCGTTCCAGCAAGGTCATTTAAATTAAGTTGGGCTTTTTTTCTGTAGAGAGCAGGGACCTGCAAGAAGCTTGTAAATTGTCTGAAGTTTTCAAAAAAATAATATTACCTACTACAAAATGTATATTAGCTGAAATAAAAAATAAACATGAGAAGTATATGTTTAAAGACACATATTTAAAGGCAGTTTGTAAATCTTAATTTTGTTGACAAGGGGAACAGATTAGACTGACATCCACATAAAAGCTTTTTTCCAAAGCATTCTTGTTAAATGTGATAGTTTTTGAGACTAAAAGAGTGTTCCCAAGTTTATAGCATTTGGCCAATCTCTCCATATTTAAGTAATTTGAAAAAGCTTTCTTCAGTTATTGACTGACCGACCATTTAACAGAAGATATGTTTCACATTAGGCAATAATGCAGTTTGCTCCATTGGGTTCACAAAGCAAACTGCAGTGCTGCGCAGACTGCAGCAGAAAAATACATGCAGGCGAAAACATGGCAGCCGCAGAGGTGCAAATGGAGCTGATTTCCTGACAGCATCATTAAAAGACAGATCATTCATCCCTTTACTGGATTCGCTTAAAATAAAAAAAACACAGATTTGAACTTACAAATTATTCAAATATTTAATGTGAATAACTTGTTTAGCCTGGCAGCACATCACTGAAGCTGAGTCACAGTGGATAGGGAGCGTTTGTGAACATCAATTTAAGGTGGACCAAAAAATGTTAATTAGATTTAGATCTGAACCTTGACTTCTCATTCTATAAATGTATTTTGAAGTAGTTGTTTATAACTAGCATTGAATTTGAAAGCACTTTGAATTGTTCAGTGTCTTAAGATGTAACTGACCACACATTTCTTCTTCAATTGGACCAATTTCTGCCTTGAGTCACCATTTTCTGTAAATCAGTGCTATATAAGCAAACTGAACTTAATCTTAACCAGTCTATTGTAGTTCTGACAGTATGTTCGTTTTTGTTGTTGTTGTTTTGTTTTTTTGTAGTTTGCAGTCCTTACAAGGCTTTCTAACAGGACTGCTCTATATATGGCTCTATCCATTTCCCCTGTTCCTGTTAAAGAAAAACATCTCCAGGCATGATACTACCACTGGTCTTTTTCATGGTGTTCAGGGTGTTTTATTGTCCACCACACCGAGGTCTCAAATTTTCTCTGTGACGAACTGAAGAGGGAAATTATTCGGCCTTCAATTAAACAATCAAACTGAACTTTATGGCCATTCAGCATCATTATTTTGCACTGCCAATGTTGCTGAACTTTTTTTATGCAATTTAAATTTAAAAGTACACTACTGAACATTTACTGCATTTTTGCACCATTATTAACTTGCACTGCCAACATTGGACTTTTCATATTAATGTAACGTTCTGTTGTGGTTTAGGTTATTTTCAGTTAGCCAACTTTTCTGTTTTAGGATTTATTTCTGTGTTGTGTTGTTTTTGATTTGTGCTTAGTCTGTTTTAAGTCATCTGGTCTTGGTTATTATTGTTCAGCTCGTGTCCTTTAGTCTTGCTTTCTATCTTAGGTTTTCTCTTTATTAGTCAGTATGTTCCTTCAATTGCTTTTACCTGTTTTGGTTAATTGGTCCCGTCCTGCTCACCTGTTCCATCCTCCTATTTAAGTCTACCTTAGTTGTTTAACGTCTTGTGTTAATCCCTCTCGCCAGCTTGCGGTAAGCTCTTTACAGCCTCTGAATATTTTTTTGTACAACCTGCCTGTCTGCCAGTCCGTGCCCGCTCTGTTCTTTGCCTTTCAGTTTTTTGAGTCCGCCTTTTTGCCACCTGGATTTTGTTAATAAACCCCTTTCCAAAATACAGCTCCGTGTCTGGCTCACATTTGGGTTCAACATTAGCGAATCATTACAATTAATGCCTTTTAGCACCACTATTTTTGCACTATAAACATGGTGGAACATTGTTCTGCACACTTTTTTAAAAACAGTTTTTCTCCCGCACCGTTACATCCTTATCACTGCTCTACTTTATATTGTAATATTATTTTATTTCTATTGCAATCTCATTACATTGTCGTAAGCTGTATGCAATGAAATTTCATTTTATATGCACTCTGTACATACAAAATGACAATAAACTTTGTCTAAGTCTGAGTCTAAACAATTTAACAACCTCACCACTCCTCCATAGAGGCCAGATTTACAGAGCACGTCTGTCTTGACAACAGATTCTAACACCTGAGATGTGAATCTCTGCAGTTCCTTCAGCCTCTGTCCTGCTTCTCTGATTATGGCTCAGCTTGTCTGGCCTCCCAGTTTAGGTGGAGAGCCTAAACACATGATGTCTCCCCACTGTGTCACACTGTATCCGTAAGGAAGAGGGACTGAACAGTATATAAACTAGAAATATAGTTTCTTGAGTTATCCCTGTAATAAACTCTCCATAGCTGGTTTCTTGGCCATTTCTTGTCTAAATCAAACCTTTAAGGCCTTCAAAGAACACCTGGATTGCTGACTAGATTAAACTACACACAGGGGGACTCTATTCATTAATCCAACCTTTTTTAAATATACTGTTTGCACTGAGCTGTATGTGGAATGGAAAAAAAAAAATCCATTTCACAGTTGCAAACAACTATGTGTTGGTCTGTCACACCAAATTCAAATAAAATACATTGCTGGATTACAGAGTATGAAAAAGGACACATTTTCCATACCCGGTAAGGCCATTGTTGCCTTATTAGTTTTCTTTGTGACTGATGTGAGGAGAAAATAATTTAAAGTCACTCACTATTCAAAGGAAATGCATTTGTTAGGAATCTGAAGTACCTAATAAATGTGAAAGACATAAGGACATTTTTGGTAATCTACAATAGAAGGTTAAAGATATTTCAAGGACTTTTCATGTTAGAACATCTCAGAATGATTAGAATAAGTCATACATCACACTTTGAATGATCAATTACTTTTTTTATTTCTGACAGTGACATTTCTACCTTTAAATATGTTTATTCAAAGATGCTGTTTTCTGTTTTATTATGTAGCTTGTTGAATACATTCAAGGCTTGAGAAGTAATATTTTTATCTGGTGGTCAACAATAAAACAAAGCAAATAAATTAATACAAATTAATGTACTCCTGCTTTTACAACATTTACATCAATATATTTGAAGTAAAAGGATATCATAGAGTTGCTGGAACCTTTAAATAATAAATAGTATAATTTACCATATTTACAGTCAAAGAAACATACAAACACATGCAAGATGTGGGGGAGGTGTCTCTAGAGTGTGATTGTTTTTTTGTTTTTTTTTGTTAAACCTATTGATGCACATAATTCAGACAGCCAGCAGTTTTTCTTTATCCATGTTTGGTATAAATTGTGAAAAAGCTAAAAAAGTGGAATTCTAACCATGTCCAAACCTTAAAACAAACATAAGAATATCACTTTTGACAAGGTAAAGACATTTATTCAGAAGTTAATTACAGGTTTTATAAGTAATTGTAATAAATATTTGTTGTCTAGGTTTGTAATGTACGTTAAATTGTTCATACACGGCGGTTTAAAATAATATTTTAGTCTTACCAAAATAGCCCTGTGACTAGAAATAATATTAACACTTGGAAGTGGCTGAGCCACAGCATCAAGTTCAAGGTCTGCAGGCCTCATCCAGTCCGGGACACGGCCGTTTCTAACCCCTCAAGATAATTTTATTCATCTATCTATGGCTGCCAGCTGGTTTGCATGACAACTGCACTTCATATCCCATAATGCACTTCAACAGTACTTGCAGTTCAAGTCAGGCAGGAACCCAAATTGTGTTAGTGGAAGGTCTGCAGCAAGAAAACTGGACGAACGATCCATGTTGCCAAGAATTGACAAGTCAGTCCCACTGTTTTCCCCAAGAACATATTTAGCTGATAAACTGTGCACACAATTGCTCTCCGCTGTTTGTGAAGTGTAAATAAATAAATACCATCCATCTGTTCTCTTCTGTGATCCGTGGGTTTCTCACATGAGGAGCACATGAAAACACCCAAAGGGATCCTGCATAATTTTCCCTGCGATGGTCCAATCCCATCTCTCTATTATTGTAATAAAATGTCTTTGAATAATTTTATTTCTTACTGGCTGATAAATTTAATGGCCTAATCTGAGTGTAATATCTTTTCCTGATGTGTGTTTTGGTGCAATCTAAGCCTTTTCATTTTGTGTCAGTGTTTAATGTCCTAACTGGCCACCTCATCACAAGTATTCATAATTTTTGAGTCTAACTATCAAAAAAGTACTTTATAAGGAGTTTTCTATACTTATTCATGTTCATCTCATTCTCACTTCTCATTTTAATTGCCCTTTTCATCATCTTTCATTATTTTTGGATTATATATTTTTTCCTCTATTTGTTTTTGGTGTTTATTAAAATGTCTTTCATTTTCCAAAGACAGAGTTAATGGTGCTTGAAGGCTATTCTCATTTTCTACCAGGTATAAACCTGTGCTTCTTCACAGCTTAGTGCTTCCTTGAGTTTATTCGCACAGAAACTTGATTTGAGCTCGCTTGGTGCTTTTGAAGACTCACTTTATGTGAAACTGCAGAACGTCTATATTTTTAACATTGGATCTGTTGTAAATGGATCACCACGCCTGTCTGGTTTCAGAGGTTTTGGATAAAACCCCTCGAGCACAAATGCTTTCCCTTTGGGGAATATTTTACATGATGATAGAGGAGTTCTCAATAGTTTTTAAAGAGCCAGGCTATGGTCCATTTCTTGTGCTAAGAGTGAGTGATTCACACAGTGAAAAAGCAAAGAACTGCCCGTTTTGAATCCCAAAAGGTTACAAATGTCAGGCACCTGCTTTTATTTCCAACAGTTTCAACACTTTTCAATAAACTTTTAAAAACTCTTGGCGACTTGTTGAGTGAAGCACTGTTGGGGATTAAATTATGCTATTGTCCTGAATGACCTCAAACTGGCACTTTTTGTCAAGTTTGTGTAACAAACTACTTTTTAATGATATTAAAATTGAGGTTGGATGCCTGCATCAGCTTGTCATGAAATTAAGAAGCGTCTTTTGCACGTTATAACTAAAAAAACACAGGAAGTCTTCTCTTACCTGAAGTATCCAATGATCATGATGGCCACTAGCAGAGAGCTGAAGGAAACGGCGTAGCCGGTGGTGTACATGACATACAGCCGCTCAAAGAAGTCTTGCTGTGAACAGACAGTGAAACATTTAGTCCACTCTCACAGGACCGTGTCTACAGTCTTAAACTGAAATCAACAAACAAAATTATTCAGAAGCTGAAAAATGTCGGGGTATTAACTCCTGATCTCACACAAAAAGGCTTGAATTTGATATAATTTCAGGGTTTTATGTCTGACATCTTAAATAACCTAAAATAAGATGAAAGATGAAAGGCTCCACACTGCAAAAACAGATCTAAAAATAAGTAAAATGTTCTTAAAGTTAGTGTTTTAATCCTTGATTTGAGCAGGTAAATAAGATTATCTGCCAACTGAATGAGTATTTTGACCCCTAAAATAAGATAATTAGACATCCTGCACTTAAAATAAGATGATGGAGATGAATTGTTCGTATTTTAAGTGCAAAGAATCTTATTTACCTGCTCAAATCAAGGACAAATACACTCATTTTAAAGAATATTTTACTTAATTCTAGTTCCGTTTTTGCAGTGCAGCTCTCTCCCAAAAGGATGATTATTTATTTTCTTGCACTCTGTTCACCATTGTTGCTGGTGCTGCTTACTGAATATAAAACGGTGGAAAACCTTATTTGTTTTAACTTTATGGGAAATTATATTTTTAGGAAGTAAATAAATGATGGGCCGGAGTAAAGTGGCAGTGGGTGAGTTTTACAAAAACGGCAAAACTGAGAGTTCATCAGTCTTAAGGAATTTGATTTGAAGTTCAAGAACTAAATCAGCAGAGAAGTCAGGATTGAAACAGAACAGATGAGAGCGCAGACCTCCAGTCACACCGTCGGATGATGACATTTAAGGCACAAAACCTTAAAATTGCTCACTGACTCACAAAGCATAACACCTACATAAAAGCTTACATGACCACGAAATGTCACAAACGTTTTTGCTTTTACCTGATTTATTGGGTTAGAAATACATTCTGATTAGATGATTGTACCCTTCCAATCAATCAAAATGAATCAAAAATCAAAAATTAAAACCCAATTTAGACTTCCAGGAGTTGATGTTTTAGATAAAACAGCTTTAATGGTCATCTGGAGAGATTAGAAAAACCACCGAAAGGACAACTCCTTCTGGTACTTCACATAAACATTCATCTGTAAGCAGCTAAATAGCTTAATTACAGTATGCCCAGACTTTGCAGAACTGTAAATTAACAACCATAACAGGCTCCGTTCTTCCTCTCATAATGCTACGGGAGGTTTCTGCACCTCCAATCTCAGTTCCAGCGTTTCTGTGGAGGAGCAAATACCAGGGGAGTTTTCAGCCCCCTTCTAGTTTCTTTTAGGAAGAGAAACTAGAAGGGGGCTGAAAACTGAAAACATGCACAATCCAAGGAACTTAAACATTAGTAAATAACCAAACACCTAAGGAATGTGACAGTAAAAAGGAAAAAAGATGAAGAAGCACCACAAAAATTCAATTGTTTTCTTTATTCTGCATTTATCCAGATACAAAGGGTTTCTGTGCAAAGTATAATCACAAAGAATCCTGCATTATTAGCATTATTTTAATGTGCTAAAACCTAAAGTAATTATTTTGAGTCGCACTGCAACAGTTGTGAAATTTTTATTTTTTCAAACCTTCGAGCTGTTCCTTGCACTTTTTTCTCCTCCTTTTCCAACCTCCTCAACACTATATTGGTTGCCAGGACTTCTCTTTTACACTCTGAAAATTACATTTTGCATTTTGACCCGCAAGCCTGAGTGAAATTGGGAGTTTTTGGTGCTTCTCCACAGTCGCTGGAGGGGAATATCCCACAGTGGCGTGGAACGGCCGTGCCACTGCGTTATTGCAGTGAAGAGTGCGGATCGCTTGTTTAGATCCTTATGATTGCAGCCAGGAGAAGTGATTGGATGCTCTGAATGTAGAGGCTACACCGCCAAGAATATTATATTAAATTACAGTGCTGCCAGTCCAGTATGAATGTGATTAAGTTGGTAACCCTGGCATAAGGCTTGCAGGGTCTCTGCTCCTCCAAAAGCACATCTGTTCTGTTGTGGAGTGAAACTAAAATGAATAAATTTTTTAGCATAAAAAAACCCTTGCATTAAAATTATAGCTGTTTACATTTCTTGGCTTGTAGTAACTCTGGTTACTTTCTGATGACTGTGTTCTTAGCGTCTTAGGGGACCAAATGAAAGTATTTCTGCATCGGTTAAAGACTCACAGTCACGACAACTCGGCAGTGAATAACTTAAGTGCAACAGTCTAATGATCCATCATGCAGCATCTACAGCAAAGACCAAAACAAAGTGTCGGCTTGTGATTGGCTGGTGGCGTGGTTTATCTGCATACACTTAGTCAAGTTTCAAGCGCAGAGACAGAGGCGAGCATGTACCCAGAACACATGCTGAATGAGCATGTGTTAGATTTGAAAGCCCACAGCGACGGATCGTTGTTTGTTCACACATATCTGCTCTGACATCAGTCTCACTGCGCGCTCCGGCTGTTGGCACAAATATATCGCCATAAACACACACACACACCGGTTTATAAATAGGCAACTGTTTGCCACGACATTTGGTCAAAGTTTTGTAAAACGCATTATAAAGGCTGAGTGTTATTTGCTGCTTGTTAAGCAGCGGAAGTGCCCAGAATATCAGTCCACGCCGCTGTATTTCAGATTTCCCAGAAGCTCTCGTCGCAATTCATCACAGATCATCAACGTCTGATGAAAAAAACAAGCTATGATGCCTGTTTACTGGTGTGAAGGAGCTGACAGTCTTTGGGATTATTTATTTTTGCCTCGTCAGTTTTTGATTAGATCATAGCTTTCGTATTTGAATGTTCCTCTGTGTGATGCTTCTCCGAACAGTTTTTTTTTCCCCCTTCTTTTCAGTGTCTTTGATACTTGGTTCTTAATTACAGAGAAGAAAGAAAACATTTGCACAGGTGCTTTTCTTCTCAAATAAAGGAGAACAGAGATGTGAGGCTTCCATCTGAACTATAAACATTGGTGCAGCCTATATTGAAAGGATTTAAAGCTTTGAACTCAGAGAAAGTAAGCAAAAAAAGTGCATTGTGTCAAAGAAGGAGCTGCAATCAGGCAATGAAAAGGTTCTTTGGTGAACAATTAATTATTGATGTTTCTGTTTCATGCGTTATGTATATGAGTTTTTGAATGACAATGTAAACCTCGTCGTTAATAATTCACAGCAATACTTACTCTGGCTTCCTCATCACTAAGGGGCTGGAGGAAGCGTAGACACTCTGAGTAGTTGGTCCACGTTTTGTTCCACTGCTCCACAAACACCCAGGAGCCGTTGACTTCACACTTCCTGTAAGCGTGTCCTGTAAACGGAGACTTAACTTATTGCATCAACAACAACAAAAATCCAATATACAACGTTCATATACTAAAATACTTACTTATTAAAATGTTTAGCATTTAGATAGAGATTAAAATGGCTGTGTAATAGTAAAATTTAATATGTATATGCCACAGGTTGCAAAACAATAAGATAAAGTAGTGCTCTGATTGAGCAGAAAAAAACGTTACTCAGTGGCTTATTTTTACCATCTGGACTGACCTTTTTAAGCACAGTTTAAAGTTTTTAATTACATTTGCAATAAATAATAAGGTAAGATCTTAAAAAAAAATGTGTCACATCTGAACCACAATAATATCCGCAATTCAGGATGCAATTGTCATGATTTGCGGGTGTTGAGGACCAACGGGGCAGCGAAGGCGACGCAGAGCCATCAGAAAGTAGGTAAGTGACTTTAATGATGGAACTTCAGGTAAGGTTACAAAAAGCTTCACTAGGAACAACTAAGGATAACTATGGTTAACAGAGGGTGACTATTAACTAAGGATCCAGCGAAGACTGAACAGAAAACCAGGAACTTAAATACGCTGGGCAAGAATCAAAACTGGACAAGAAACATGTGTGAGATAATCAACAGAAATACAAGCAGCTGGACGGCAACTAGGAAGATAAACTAGAAGGTGGCTAAAAACTGAAAACATGCACAGTCCAAGGAACTTAAACACTAGCAAATAACCAAACACCTAAGGATTGTGACAGTAATAAGGAAAAAAAAGATGAAGACTTTGATGCAATCAACGGGTTCCCTTATATAGGACATTTTTGACCAATCTGTATAATCTGATTGAATTTGATTTTGTAAAATGCCTCGAGATGACATGTTTCATGAATTGGCGCTATATAAATAAAATTGAATTGAATTGAACTGTCATCTATGGCTGCACGCTCATCCAGGAGGCGTGAATGCTGCAATGGCTCGATGCAATCTGTTGAATTTCCTTATACAGAAAAGCTTTTTACCAATATAAAGTTAAATAATAAACTAAACTTTTACAAACTCTGTTTGTAATGGACTTTGAATCTGTCTCTGCCTCAAGCGCCATGAGGTGCAATTTGTTCTGAATTTTGGTGCTATATTAATAAACGGAACTCAAATGATTTGACCTGAATTGCTCAGAAGGGTGTGAAATCCTGTCAAAGAGGCTGATTTTTCTGTGTTATAAAAAAAAAATGTGACTTTGATCGATCATTTCAAAACTTTTTACCACATCTAACATCTGCTGGATCCCCTGCAGCTTGCTGTCAGCAGATGATGCAGTCAAGCAGGGCCCAAACGCCATCCTACCCCACCGTAACGCCCAGAAACATGTTTGTGGACTTTAGCTCATCCTTCAACGCAGTCAACACAGAGATCCTCCACCAGCAGCTCTCACGGTTCAAAGGGCCTCATGGTTGGCGATCCATCTGTCAGTGGATCTCCAACCAACTTCCTGTCTGACCGGAAGTAGCAGGTGAGACTGCACTGCAAAAAGGAAACTAAAAGTAAGTAAAATTTTCTTGAAATCAGTATATTTTTTCCTTGTTTTGAGCAGCTAAATTAGACTATTTGCCAATGGAATGAGTAGTTTTACCCATAAAATAAGATTATTAGATGAAATATGATGATGGATATTAATTGTTATTATTTTAAGTGCAAAAATCTTATTCCATTGGCAAATAGTCTTATTTACCTGCTCAAAACAAGGAAAAATACATTAATTTCAAGAAAATTGTACATACTTTTAGTTCCCTTTTTGCAGTGTGATAAGCATCTTCTGGCAGAACCATCAGCACCAACGCACCCCAGGGGTGTGCTCTCTACCTGCTCCTCTTCTCTCTATACACAAATGACGGCACCTCTATGAAACTCCTGAAGTTTGTGGATGACGCTGCTGTCCTTTTTCTGAACCAGGATGGCGACGAGTCTGCATACGGAAAGCAGGTGGATCAGAACCACCTGGAGTTTAATCTGCTCAAGACACTGGAGATGATGGACAACCTCCACACTGCCTCCTCTCCCCATCCTTACCAACGTCACTTATTGTCTCCAGGAACCAGAACCACAGTTTCTCTGGACCCGAGGTGGTCCTCACTAGGGGAGCCCAGATGTCCCGATTTCTGCAGGACTGTGACGCATTTTTCACTCCTGCACTTGTCTGAAATATGAAGGAGCTGCGTCTCCTGTCATTCAAAATAACCAGCAGCGCCCCACCTGAGGAGCAGCTGCGCGCCAGGATGCTCATAAATAAAAAAGGATTTTGATGCATACAGAATATTAAAGGAAGTACATCAAGGAAAAGAAAATGCTGCCACAAAGACTGGGGAATGGTTTGTACCTGGGTGAGGCCAGAGAAAGGCGGTTATCAGAGAGCTTTTTTGTGAAGTTAAACGGCGGGGAGCACAATGTGAAGCAACACTGTGAAAGTGAGTCGCACAAGAAACGCACGGCTGTCAAACCCTCCTGCTGATCTATGGACACATTTCTACTCTAACCCAAAAAAATACCTGCCAGACAGACAAATTTAACTTGAACAATATTAAACTTTATGCAAAAGTTCAGCTAAATATTTTCTAATATGCTTTAAAAGCTTCTAATAAGCTTTTAAAAAAAGTTGTTTTTTTGTGAATTTTAAAAGTTTAACCGTTTTATTAAACTTCCAAAAGGTTTAATGTTTTTCATAAACTTGTGATAAGTCGTTGTTTTGTACCAACAGGCAAAGCAGAGATTGATTAATGTAATCTGTGGTAAATTAAAATCATCATAGCGGTGATAATGTCAAGCGTAACGCAATGTTCCTCACGTCACAAAGGTCCTGTTGTCCTACAGAAACAAAGGAATGGACATCTATCAGTCTTGAAAAGTTTTAAAAGCCATTTCTAAAGCTGTATGTGTACAGTAAACCCAAAGAGAATTGATGATTCACAAATTGTAAAAACACAGAACCGTGGTGGACCAAAATTCTCCAAGAACATTAATTCAGGAACTTACAAATGAAACTACAACATCTACAACATTACAGACCCAATTTTCCAAATTAAAGTCAGTGTCCACGATTTAACAAGAAGAAAGACACTGGAGGAATTTATTTAGTCATTGGAAAGCTCCTGATCAAAAATAACACAAAGTGCCGCCTCAGGTTTGCCAAAATCATATCTTAATGATCATCCAGACTTCTGGAAAAATTTTATCTGTGGAGTAATGAGACAAAAGTGGAGATTTTTGGAAGTTGTGCACCCTGCTCGATCTGGCATAAAAACTACCACAGCATTTAAAAACAGGAAATCATATCATATAGGAACCATTAATTCTTCTCTTTATGAAAAAACATGAAGAGTTCATGACCTTAAACTGAAGTGCACTTTAGTTACGCAGTGCATGACAGTGATCCGAACCACACCAGCATCTCCACCTATGAATGGCTAATAAAAAAATGATGTTTTTGGAGTGACCTACTCAAATTAAATCCGACTGAGACCTTGAATGTAGTTGCATCTGACTGAGAATGCTCCCAGGAGGATGGGTCTCCATGTCCTTAAAAACAGCAGCGCTCCAACCACAGGCTGCTCAGTGTGAGCCACCAGAATATACAAAGACTCCTGGAAAGGTGTCAAAACATTGTCAGAGATACTGAGTGATAGTCCAGCTGCCTCTGATCTAAATCTCTTTGTTGTTGTCATGACCCGGATAAATGAGAATTTGCACACTTTAGAGACTGATCAGTTTTTCCCATAGAGCCAGGTTTGTTAGTTCTTTAATGTATTTACTGAGGGTATCATTGTCTAATTTAATCTTTTTACTGATCTGAAACATTTAAATGTGACAAATTGCAAAAAGAGGAGTAATCTGAAAGGGAGCAAATACTTTTTTTTCATAGAACTATAGGTAATTGACTTATTCAGTGGTTGTTTTTCTCTTGTCATTCCAACACTTTGCGTTGTCAAACACAGCATGTCAGAAAGGCTGAGCGAGTGCCGCCAAAGGACTTCTGTGGAATCTAATTCTCTGAGCTTAATGCAATTTTGTTGCTTTTTTTCTGTCGAGTGTTTTCTTTCCCATTTATAGATCAACCCATTTGATAATGAAAAGAACAAAACATTCCTCTCACCTAAGACCCCTGGGTCTTTTATAAGTCCGCCTTTATGAGGCACTTCGGCACAAGGTGTCGGGTTTGAATGTGCTGACGTCACAAATATCAATACAAAAATGGTTCTGAATTTATCTTTGCATGCAGCGTTTCACATTCTGCTGGTGATGATAGAAAAGAAGAAGACTGGTAACCTTTGTGATTGAAGTCATAGATGTAAGACGGGCAGGGAACCTTGGTAATCTGCCCGGGGGAGCCGTGGGGCCAACAGATGAGACCGTCCCAGTCCGGAGGGCAAACCTCATCTGCAGCGAGAAGAAAGAAATCTCACTTTCGTCTATCTGGTCATTAAGGAGCGTTGAAATCCATCCATATATACATACCCACTTATTCTTGCAGCCTAAAATGTGTTCTTCTGAATAGAGTTAAGGTTTATTTCAGGGGATTAATAATAGTAAATTATCTTTTTCTTTTAAATACATTTAGAAAAAGAGAAAAGGCTGCGGATTTCCACAGTTTATGCTTGTTGTTAAAAGGTTCAACTCCAAGTAGCAATTAAAATAATTTAATTTTTGTTCACGGTGATAGGTTTAATAAAAATGAAATTACTGTTCTGATTGGAATCACATTTTTCAGATAAAAGGAAAAGGTGTTAAATTAAGTGAATTATAATTTGATGAGTTGGTGGCCAGCATGGTATGAGCCACATGTTGCACTAAACCATCACATCAAGCTCGCCATCCCCACCGTGAATCCTGATTGTAGCGGCATCCTGCTGTGGGGAAAGTCAGACGTAAACCGAGTAATTGGCCACAACCAAGGGATTAAATGGATGGTGCTAAATGGAGAAAATCTGGAAATCCCATTTTATTCAGGGATATGTATTCTGGGGAAAAAGGAAATTAGCAAAATGATACACCACAACAGATCTAAAGGCATCTCAACGTCCTTGTAGATTTCCTGCACATTTTTCATGTGGAAATCCCAAACTTTTCCAGACTGAAATGTCCAAAGTTAAATGTGGGATCTGTAAAAGCATAGATGGATTTATCTATTTTTCACACTATGGGATAAAAAAAAATAGTCCATGCTTTGCCAGAACTGGCAAGTTCTTGAATCAATTTCCATACATTTCTAAACTTCATAGAAATCCCATAGCAAAGTATTTGTGTCACTTGGATGGGAAAAAAATTTGAGTTTTTTTCTTACTTGTTTTAAAACTAAGAACAAAAGGATGAAGTAGAAAAATATATCAACAATAAAGTCGTAATGACAGTGAGTTGTTACAGCCATGCCTTGTACAAATTAACAGATAACTTTGGATAGGATTAAGTAAAGAAAATCTTTTTGTTTTAGCAGAAAACATCTCATGGACTTAGGAAGAAAACGACAGTCTCAGGATTTCAATTCTTCTTATTATTTCCGCTTTTTAATCAGTATTTAACCTATTCTTTTCCATTTTTCATCATTGAAACTGAATTTAGAAGTTCTTTTTAACATTGTGACTTTGCCTGTCAACATGTTGAATTTATTCTTGAAAGCAATTTTGACTTTTTGTGGTAATGAGCAAATTTCCACCAACAACCATCCACTTTTATTTTCCTCCAACTGACCCCAATGTTCCGTCATAGAGACCTGGAAGTATTTAATCTACTGAAAAATTTGCCTCAGCCATCCTGGAGGAGGAGACGGTTTGGGTCCAGAGTGCCAGAGATCGAAAAAGATGTACCATAACAGAGTTTCAGCTGTGACTGAAGCAAAGAGACGTTGAAGAGGAAATTGTTTTGCATTTTCAAGGCTTTCTGCTTTAAATTTTGCTCTTTCGTTATTTGATTAACATTGTTTGCTGCAAACCCAACAGTGTATATTTTGATATACTGAAACATTATAATGAAAAGTTATTTAATTTCATACTGCGAGGCTACAAGATAAAAAGTCAATCATTTTCTTAGCACCATATTTCAGAGAGAAGAACATAAAGGAATAACATAGATAACAAGATCATTGAAGACCTAATAAAAATGCACTGATGGCTGTTGCAGGAAGTCTAAGGTCCATAAAGCTAATGAATAACGAAACCTAAGCAAGCTTAAAATAAAAAACTAGAATCAATGTTTGATTATGTGTGGGCACGTAAGGGGCATGAAAGGTAACCTGATTGATTTTTCATTTGATGCACAGCTCACTTTATCCACATCTTCTTAAAATGAACCATGAGCATGAAAACAGGTTGCCTTATTCCAACCGTGCGGGTTTAAGCTCTGTTTTTTACGTTATGTAGAAGTATTTGTACCTGCGTTTGTTGATTCCATGTTGGACAGGTTCTGATAGCACTGCATTTTGACTTCATACAGGATGAACATCTGCTCCTGTGCAGAGAGAGGACCGCCGAACCCCATCTGCAAGGCACATAGAGAAAGATCAGACCCCTGACCCCATGTCAATAATATATGTAAATGAACTGGAAGCGTTGCATGAAATTTTAATGACATTTGGGACAGCTGAGCATCTGTCTTGGGCAGATGCTAGTCAGGGCAAATTGGGAAAAGACCACAGAGATATTATCAGAAAGTAGTGCAGTATTAAAGGAGCTGTAAGTAATACTGACACCTTGTGGCCCAAATCGGTACAACAGCTTGCCTGTCGCAACAATCTAATATGCCGTTTATAAACGGTGTGTTGCTGTTGTGAATTTTTACTTTCACAGGACAGATCTATGATGTTGTATTCAGTTCTATTTCTGGTCTGATTCTCTTAGTGGGTTCCAAGTTAGCAGGCTACTGCTAAAATAAAATATCAAATTCTGCGCTCTGTGTTGGGAACCCTGGGAACTCTCATATGATTGGTTCAGGAATTAGGAAGTAAATACGGACTACACACTGAACCGAAGTAGTTCCAGACCGTACCTCTGGGTTGAAAAGAGAAAAACATGACTAAGACATTGTTGATGGAGAGGACCGATCATCCCAGGTGAGAAATGAGAATTATTTAGGTTGATTTTACAGTAAATATCTTACTTATAGCTCCATTAACTCACAAAAATCATGGCATTTCACTCTGAAAACAACATGTTTACAACTTTCATTTCTAGAAAATGCAATAATTCTCCCGCCTATCCAGCACTGCTACTCTATTGCTACTCAGTATTCAAAACACACAAAGCAATAAATCCACAAATCTGACCTACATTATGTGCATCCAGAGTCAGAATCAGCTTTATTTGGTCACGATTGTGCGCACTCGAGGAATAGGACATTGGTTACAGCATTTACAGCATGCAGATATTAGCCATAAGTATAGAAACAGTGTTTTATTCTTTTGGAGATGAGTAAGGAAAGAAAAAAGGGAGCTTGTGAGTTTTTGATAGGGCGAATATATTTATTTTGTTTCGCAGGAGTGTAGCTGACTACTCAAGCTGTGAGGTGTTCACAGAGACAGCCTGGGAGAAGAAACTGTCTCTCTATGGCAACTGTTTTTTTTAAATACCACTGTGTAGCACCGACCTAAAGGTAAAAATCTAAACAGTTTGCGTGCAGGATGTGAGGGGGGTCTGCAGAGATGTTAGCGGCCCTTTTCCTGATCTTTAACCTGTAAGTCCTGGATGGAGGGAAGGTCAGAGATGATCCTCTGTGTAGACCTGATTGTTTGTTATAATTTGGACTCAACCTGTTTTGTGGATTAGCCAAACGACAGTGATGGACGGATACAAAATAGACTGAATGATGGCAGTGTGGAAGGTGACTGGCAGCTAATCTGGAAGGTTGTACTCCTTGAGTTCCTGCAGGGAGTACAGTTCTTCCTGGACCTTCTGCTGAACAGCCTCCGACCCACTTCTGGTCTTCCTGTTTTACTTTGACAGACAGCTCTGCTGAGGTGCAGTTATTTGTGTACAAGCAGCAGAGGAGAAAACACGTCCATGGGGGGGATGCTGGTGCTGATGGTTCTTGTACAGAAGAAGATGCTCCCCTAGTCTTACCTGTCGATGGCGGTCAATCAGGATGCTGGTGATCCACTGACAGGTGGAGGCCGGCACTCAGAGCTCAAGAATCAAGAATCTTTTATTGTCACCATGTCCCGCACTGTTTACATTTCAATTGTTTACTTTTTAATCACTGCTGCACTTTATACTGTAATTCACAAGCTGTATGCAATGAAATTTCGTTCTGTATGCACTCTGTACATGCAAAATGACAAATAAAGTTGTCTAAGTCTTACTCTCCACACATTAGAGCATGCACTGGGTGAGCTTCTGGTGGAAGATGTCTGGGTCGATCATGTTGAAGGCTCAGCTGAAGTCTACAAATATGATCCAGGCGTACATCCCTGTGAGTCAAGGTGGTGCAAGTATTCCCCAGTTGACTGCATCATCTGCTTACCCGTCAGCCCGCTAAACAAAGTGCAGGGGGTCCAGCAGGGCACCTGTGATGCCCTTCAGATGCCTCAACAACGGTCACTCAAGGGGTTTCATAACATCAAGGCATCAGGGCTAAAGGCCTGTAGTTATTTAACTCTGTGGTGGAGTTTTTCTTCGGGACTAAGATGTTGGTGGAGCGTTTTAAGCTGGATGGAACCTCACACAGCTCCAGATAGCTGCTAAGGTCAGAGTGAAGATGGGGGCTGGTTGGTAAGCACAAGCTTTCAGGCAGAAAGGGAAAATACCATTAAATACTGGGACAATGCTGGTCTTTTGACGCTAAAAGAGACTGCTGACATCTTCCTCACTGATATTTAGTGCAGGTAGGGGGTGAAAAGGTGGAGGAAAGGGGGCTCCGGGCAGTCCTTTTGTGTGGAAGCAGGGTGTGAATGAGTGTTGTCATCAACAAACAGGGGGGTCATCACAGCTTGGGGGCGACAAGCTCCTGTAGCTGCTGTAGGACCAAGTGTCGCCGTGTGCTTAGCTGAGAATCTGCGTTTTAACTTCTCACTGCAGCATCTGTTCGCTGCTCTGATCTCCACGGTGAGTTTTTTTCTGGCCCGCAATGGATGAGCACCCATACATGCACGTGGAGTTCTGCGCAGCAACTGGATAATTAAGTTTCATTGAGTTAAAACACACCGGTGCATAATTTAAGGGCATCTATTCCTGTCGCTGAGGTGGATTTGAATGGTTGTGCTCTACTGGAACACGAAAAGGAGATAAATTAACTTCTGTTGGGTGTAGGATGAGTTCATTTTTTTTAGAATCTGTTGTGTTTAGATGAAGAATACCTAAAATAGGAGGAAGATGTTTAGTGTGGGCTGTTAATTTAGAGCTGCTTAATTTGACATTCATCTTCCATGGCCGATTCACAACTCTTTGGGTAAATCTTACTGCGTGCACAAAATTGTTGTTGTTCAATTTTAAAAGGGTGTAATAAGTGACAGCTGCTCAGCACTTAGCAAAGCGGTCCCAGATTAGGTTGCTAATGTGTTAGGAGCAACAGTAATTAAGTGAAGAAGTCAGAGTTTGACATGGCCATCTGATTTGGCACATAAATAAACGTCTTTTTCACAGTTTTTAACAACCATGAGGTATCTCTGGTTAGCTCTAATCTAAGACACAAAAACTACTCTACTGTAGATTTGTATTCTTAAAAAACCTTTTGTTATTGTGAAACCCTGTTTTCTGCTGGTAAAAACATAAAGACTCTATGTGCAGCGTAATATGATTCCAGGTTAGTTTCAGTGTTTTTGCAGCTTTCGTGTTAACTCGATCTAAGGCGTTCTACATACCGGATAAAACCCTGAAATAGTCACTCTCTTTTTTTAAAGATAGGTGTTATGTGTTTTTTAAAGAATCTGCAATCAGTGAACAATAAAGCAGACATCGCTTCACTTAACGAGTTTAGGCTTTAAATCAGAGCAGATCAAAGAAAAAATAAATATATTTCTAAATTCCTGTTTTCCAAAGCCTTTATTTTAATTTACTCTGTGATTGTGCATCATGGCACGGAGGCCTACACACATGAAAAGGTGCAGTAAAACGTGCGTCGATACTGAGAAGAGAAGGTGTGGCAACAGAAATCAGTCAACTAATCAGGAAAAGTATTGATGATTAGTCAGCTACCAGAATAATCATCAGGTGAAACCCTAAATGTGTGACATGGGGCTTTGTAACGCGAGCTACCCTCAGAATAGCACTCACATCACTCACAACTAATGGAACATGTTGGATATCTGCCTACCCCGATTTCTTTTGTATTTTTATTCTTATTTTTTTTTTTTCATTTTCTTTTTGATCCACTGTATATAGGAAGATACACTGTATATAACTGATACACCTTTTCCTACTTTTGGCACCTTCTCCTGACTATTGACTGACTATTAAGCTGATAAGTGAATTTCTCCAATGTGAGATCAATAAAGACTATCTTATATTATCTTATATTTGGTCAGTAGACCTTTTACAACTAAAACATTAACTTTTTTCAAACTATAAGCAGAATACTTCAACCTCCCTTGGTTTAAATGAGAATCCACGCTTTAGTTTTCTCATGCTTTATCCATTACACAGCAAAAACAAAGTCCCGGGACTCTGGTGTCATGATTTAGGTTTTTATTCATTTTGTTTTGGACTTTTCTGGACTTTTCTTAATCTGCCTTCATCTCAAAGCCATCATCCAATCAGCTCAGTCTACCTCCAGCCACCACTCTGCTCCAGATCAGCTCCACCTGTTGCCACTAACAAGTTAACTCGGCTCACCTGTTCACCTGTTTACATATACCTGCTTCAGCCAACTCATCCCTGAGAAATCTTCTCGTCTCATCTTGTCTTTTGTGATGTGCCCTTCCTCTATCAATTCCTATATGCTCAGCTAGATGGACTCTTCTGTTAAAGTTACCTGTATCTGCGTGTTGCACAAGTTTTGTTCTGCCCGTTCTGGTGGTTTCCCGGACCAAATCGCCTGTTCTGGTTTGTCACTACCTGCATTTTCTCCTGCACATCCCTGCCTGCCTGCACCATCAGCCATTAATCATCTGCCTAGTCTGGTTCTGCTTGCCTGCCATTACTCATCGTCCTCTCAATAAACCTGTTAAAAAACGTAACTCTGTGTCCGGCTAAATATCGGCTTCATCAGCATTAACCATTACAATCGGTCTCCATGTTTCACCCTTATATAACCCTAATATATCTGGTGTGACGTTGTTTCTTATCTTCTCACATATGTTGCTGTATCTAAAAAATGTTTTACATGTACCTAAAAAGGAGGAAATCAAGCACATTTTCAGATAGAAATGTCAATTGCTAGAAAGGTTGAGTGGAACTAATATTAAACTCTGGAGGCAGTTAGCCCAGAAACTGAAAGGATAATAAATATATTGTGAGTCACTGCTGTTAATTGGTCCTGGGAAGTGGTGAAGTGGGTAGGAATGTTTTTATTTTTTATATCAAACGCTTCTTTGTATTTATATGTTAAAATATTATGATCATGAGTACAGTGTGTCTGTTTCTGTTTGGGATTTTTGTTTTTTACTCCACTAATACATGAATAGATAAGCAGGGATGAAAGTGAGTATGATTTTTTTTTTTTTCATCGATTTCCTTTTTTTCCAACTTAAAAAAACAATCTCAAATCAAAGGTTACACTTTTCTAAGCTGTCAGCATCAGATTATGTTACCGCTGAAAAATAACTTGTTTAAAGGCTTTTAACCACCTTTGCCAGGGCTGCTCATAAGGACCGAGGGGACTGAAAACCCAACCAAAGCATTTTAAATGATTTACACATTAGTCTTCTCCATTTATTTCATATTTCTATGTTGCTTTGGGAGAGCCTGATGCTAATTTAAACTAAAATAGCATCATACCATACTGTATATGATAAGAAAAGATAAACTGGTCCGTTCTGATGAAACTGTTGTCCTGACTCTTATGTCGAAGTGAGAGGGATATTTCACTCATGACACCAAAATGTCAAATTGACATCTAATTTTCAGAAACAGGATGCATGCAAGGGCTTAATATTCCCTCCCAGGGACCATAAATGTCACTGCAAAAATGTCACCTCAGTCTTTCCAGCAAATGAAAAGAGGTTTCGCTTTGCACAAAACTGGAGGACCAACAGGTTTCCCAGCAGCAGAGGTTATGATAACAGCAGCACTTTCAAGTGACCAAAGACAATGGACAGATGGATGATATTGTGACTTTGTACACTTGCGGTTATATTTAAATTATTTTAGGATCTCATTTATACTTTAAAACCTAGAAGTGGCACTTACTTCACTGATAAACCTCTGTTTAATGTCAAGTCTTTCTCTTCTTTCTCCTCTTCTCAGGTGTGAAACAATCCTTACCCGGCTCATGAACAGATGAGGAAGTTTTAATTTATCCAAGTCTTCACTTTCTGCGTTTATATGCAGGCCTGTCCATTGTTAGAGCTGTCCAGACCTGTTTTTGCGTAGGTATTCAGTTTTACACTGCACATCTTAACAAAGCCATTATTGATCCATTCACTCTCCGGCACCTTTCAGGCTGTCTTGGAAAGTTACATCATAATTGAGCCAAGTCAAGATTACAGAGGCGTGAAAAATTAGGTAGACCAAGCATGCTTTAACGTTTCTGACAGTTCCCTGCGCCATTGCGTTGAAGCACATGTTTAAGACTTGGAATGAAATGTCCAGGTTGTTTGAAATAATGATTCAGTAATACAGTGCCCAGCAAAAGAATTTAACCCCCTTGGAATGTTTAATGATTCTTTGCCTCGCAGCCTGGAGTTATAATGGATTCTTTGAGCGTTTGTACCAATTCATTTAGAGAACATGCCTGCAACTTGGAAAATGGATTATTTTCTTTATTGTGAAGAAAAGGGCAAATAGGGAATAATAATAGAAACACACACACATGCCTCTAAAGTCAATACTTTCTATCTTTTCCCGCAATTCCTGCTGCAAATTGCTTTGGAATTGCAGATTATGGGTTTGGCTCAATAATGTCCTTGTATTTAGCACCATCCATCGTCCCTCAACTCGGACCAGTTTCCCAGTCCCTGCTGCTGAAAAAAATTTCCCCACAGCATGATGCTGCCACCACCATGTTTCACTGTGGGGATGGTGTTCTTGGAGTGATGGGATGTGTTGGGTTTTCACCAAATAAAGCTTTTTCCTCATCTATTTCAGTCTCCTCTGACCAGAACACCTACTTCTATACATCTTGGCCTTGTGGCAAACTTCATCTTCACCTACCTTCATAAAGCCCAGCTCTATAGAAGGTAGAGCTTATTGTGGTCCGTTGGTCCTACAACTCCTTCAGGGTCATTTTTGGTCTCTTTCCCTTTCTGATTAACGCCCTCCTGGCTCGGTCTGTGAGTTTTGGGGGATGGCCCTGTCTTCACAGGGTGTGTTTTCCATTTGGAGATGATGGATTTGATGGTGCTCCAGTAGAACATCAAAAATTTGGATATCTTTTTATAACTACACCCAGACTTGTTTGTCTCTTTGACCCTGATTTGTTTGAAGAGCTCTTTGGTCTTCATTGTGCTCCAGCCTCTGGGGCCTTTCAGGAAAGGTGTGTTTATGACAGGTCATGTGTCAATTTTAATTTCTTTCTCTCTCTTTTTGGTCTTTTATAGATTTACTTTTCTCATTTCACTTCAAAAACTATTTTTGTGCATATCCATCACATAAAATAAGATCAAAATTACATGTTTGAATGTAACAAAATGAGTAAAAAATCAAAGAGTGTGAATACTTTTCCAAGCCTCTGTATGTTACAGTATCAGAAAGTCATTTGAAACATTTGATTTAAAGCAATGATTAATGTGCTAAAGTTTTTCCAGCTCATATAACTTTGAAACTCTTGAAATTAAACACATTAAATCACTCCCGTTGATCTCATTATCGTTGTTGGGGCTTGCTTCACAGTTACTGGGTGTAATGTAAATCTATGTTAAGTCTTATTTACACATGGAGACCTGACTGCCATGCAGACACAAACTATGTTTCTATAAACCTTGATAGATCAATTAATCTTGAGCAGTTTCCTATACTTAGACTTCTCATTTGCAGTTTGGAGCTTGTTAACTTTCCCCAGTCATCTAACACAGTTACTGCTCATTATCATTTAGGAATGTTGCTGCTGTCCAATTATCTCATTTATTTTAAATCAAAATGTCTCACAAATGTTGTCACAAGATCAGAAAGCTAAACACTTGAAACTCATCTAGAGGTTTTGATTAATTAAATATTTAAAATTACTTCGTTTAAGTGGTTTATTTTTGTCCCCATCCTACCATCCATCCAGATTAATTAATTCATCCTTTAATCAAACAATCAGTTCATCCCTCCAGCTTTCTGTCCATCTATCCATCAGAAACAAAGCCCTGTCGTATTCATGTCTATTTCTCTCCCAATCCGCCATTGATCATAAGTAAGGAAACTATTGCTTCATATTTAACCTTATAAGCAGCGATTGGTATAAATACCCCCAGAATGTTAAATGCAAATTGAATGGCAAATGTATGTTAAAAGCTTTCAAAGGGCTCTCTCTTCAAATCTAACAATAACACCTATATTTGTCTGCCGTGGTTATGTTCACCTATAAAACTGCTAAATCTCACCCTCCGAGCTATCCTCAGGAAGCCAAACATACTTTATGGGAACTTAATTCCTTTTCCAGAGGGGTTCCACCAACAAAAGCTCTCGATTGGAACCAGAGCCCTGCACACGGCCTAATAACTGTTTGATCACCGTGGTTCTACACCATCAAGCTGGGAAGGTCCCTATCAAGGCTGAGTGGAAAGTTAAATGTACAAAAACACATCAGGAGTCAAAAAAAACATGGCAGCTTCAAACAGAGATGAAAATAACAAGCACATAAAGCTCTACCATGCATTATGGCTGTGAGTTTCTTTAATGATTTTTTTCTTTAAATAACTTGCTGTTCTTAAAAGCTTGCAGCACCTGTAGACATTTTTTAAAAGCTGTCCAGGAGTTACAGCCCAGAGGGTTTTAGGAGCAATTTCCGCCTAAAATTGCATATCTGGTATAAATAAAGTACAGTTCCAAATTTATAAAGTGTAAATGCAAAGTTTAGTTTTTGTGTGACACTAAGGCATTAAAGAATATTTTTCAAGTGGAACCACTATTACAAATTCCTCCATGTCTTATTTATAGGTGATTAGACCAAGTGTTTAATCCAATTTCCTTAGGCTCGCCTAAATATTTTTCAAAATGAACACTGCAAAATTACATGAAAATATAGTAGAAGCCTTAGACTTTGTATGGCCACATGTTGACTATAACTGCAGCAAATCTGGACTAAATGAACTGAAGCATATTTGTTTCACCAAGGTTTCAGTAGGCAGTGTGACAGGCAGACCTCCAATTTTGGCACAGTTTATCCAAACGTGCCAAAACTGTTCCAAATGTGTTTTTCACCTTATAAAAGGGAAGCAGATCAAATAATAGTGCTGATTTCACAGCAAACTCAATAAAATTAAGAGAAATGCCAGAAATCATGACTCATATGTGTTTCGGAAACTTTTAGAATGATCTGTTCACTCCTCTGCATAGCTATGGTGATAGACGTTGATAGAGGAGAAAAACAGCGCTGAAGAATGTTACATTGTTAATCGGTCACAGCTGCAGCTTGTGAGAACATGTCATTTTGTCACTGTGCACACAGCAGCAGCAAGGGAGAGTTTTGTCAGCTCCGTTACGCATGGGGATTACTCAAAAAGCAAAGCTGCTACAGAAACAAGTGTTATCTTGTTTAAAAGGTAAGAGTCTCTAGTTTTTATGATACCGACCTGGGGGGTGGAGCTAAGCATATCTGCGCAGCAAAGTTTTTTCTGAGAGTGTCAGCAGTCTTTGATTGACAGTTAAATGGCATTTTGTGTTAAAATGCTGTAAAACATAAAGTATTTCTGAAAAAAATTAGAGACTTGTTTTATAAACATTAAAGTGCCCATCTTGAAAGAATTTAGGAAAGAAAAGAACTTGACCGTTTCTCACTAACTTTTAAAGCGTGATAAAATAGGTGTGGCTCTGCTGGGTGTGAAATTGGGCCAGATGGGTTTAAAAGGTTATTAAGAGGACTCTATGATTAGCATGATGTGAGTGACTGAAATTTTCTGAGATGTTCACTATTCACACGAAAGATGGTCGGTCGGTCCGTCACTAACTGAGATTGATGTTTATGTTTTAGTCCCTACAAAAGCAGTCAGTTCCCTTTGGCTTTTTCTTATTTTGTTATTCTACAACACCAAACCTCTGCATGATAGGATTTTTTTGTATTAGACAAATACGAAATGCTTCATAATTGTGAAGCGTAAGAATTTCACAGAAAATCTGAAATTGGGTGGCATGTCTTCATATTTAGCTGTTCAGAGTCAGTATTTTTGGAGGACCACTCTTTACTGCAACTACAATTTTTTTAAGTATTATTCTACTGGCTTTGGACGTCTAGAGACTAAGATTATCTTATTTTTCTTAGCAAAACACAGTATAAGTCCAAAAGTATTCACTCATCTGCCAGACATATTAAACGTTAGCATTTTGTGGAACTTTAAACATGATTTGTACAGTACATGACTAATATGTATGTTTAGTTGTGCCATACTCGTCCCATTATTTAATACTACTTTGTAGTCAAAGATTGGGATACTGTGTTTAAATCTTTCCCAGCTTTGACTTTTACCTCAACCTTCTCCCTGACCTGTCCGATATGTTCCTTGGCCTTCCTGATGCTGTTTTTTCTCTAATGTTCTCTAACAAACCTCAACAACTGGGTATGCAGTCCACACAGTTTGTTGTTACATTGTGACCAAACTTGTAAATGTTTCAGGGGCATAAATAATGTCTCTCTGAATGCTTTGGGACTTACATCTGACTAATTGGAAACATAAAGTCTGAACAACAAAGTTCCAAGCATTCACAATGAGAAAACTGTCTAAACCTGAGGTGACATTCAGTGATTTAAATCAGATTATAAAGCTGACTCAACTTAAAGAAGCCTCCAGAAAAAACCATAAACCTTTTTTTGTTTTTGTGCTGTATAAAAGCCTCTGATTTCAACATGCCTTTCATGCATTTAGTGCTTCCAGGGGGAGCGGCAGCAAAGCAGACCCACGGCGTGACTGAACCTGCAACATGGTTTTCTGTAGAGAGGATCATTTTTTATTTACAGCCTTGATTTTTTTTTTTTTATTTTTTTTTTTTCACCCCTGGGAGAATCAGTGTAGTGTTTCAATTTGTGTTTCCTTTTTCACCCTGTTAAGTTTCAGTTTAATATCCAGTTATTGTTTCCTCCATTTTCTCTTCTCTTTTGACATCTGTGGGCACATCCTGTGGGAAACAGCCAGAGGAAGACCAGGGTAGAAGTGAAGGTGAAGCTGCGAAAGGAGGAGTTTCCGTCTCAAATGGAGAATTACTTTGAGTCAGACAAGATCAGAGGTGATTTGCCAAAGCAATCTTAGTATGTTAACTTATTAACCACAGAGCACGTCAATGAGAAAAAATGAATTATAAGCTACCAAAGACCAAATGCTGGTTCATTAATTGACTGTTTTATCTTGACAGCCCAAAAATATATATTATGGATAAATCAGTTACTTGGTTGAAACGCATGCCAGTATGCTCTGATGCACCAATTTGAATCGTTTGCACGCCACCTGATACCTTCACCAGGTGAAAAAGATGTGCAGCCAGGGGGTTATAACTGAGTTTTGTTGTTGATTACCATCTAAATGCTTTTCATTACTCGTTGTGTGACCAGGTTTCAGTCTGCAGCTTTAAGATTCATGTTCAAATCTGCTATTTTTCCTGATTTATCAAGGCAGCAGGTTGTGTGAATAACAACACTCTTCAGTGCAGAAGATGTTGTTGAGAGAAGAATAATCAAAGCTTGCTATTTTGAGGTGTGAGATGTTTAAAATTGAGTCAGAGGACTCAGAGGTTAAATGTAATGCTGCACAATGTTAAATCACACGCATCGTTAAATCAGGAGTGGAAGTGTTGCACTCACTAAGGACTCCTTGGATGTAATATTTGGTGGCGTATTATATTTCAAGTGTCACACATTCTTGCTCTGCATTTCAGTAATATATTTGGCAATTAGGACTCTAACTGCCCTTAATGCTAACACTGAACATTTATGTTCAGTGTTAGATGCTTAAGCTAGTGGAGGGGAGGGGGCATGATATAATGGTAAATTAAGAAAAGTGTCCTGTAATGTGTTGTGGTTATTCCCTTAAATATATCCTTGATATCAAGCAGTCCTAATAAAAAGCAATTTAAAGGGAAAATTTATTTTTAAAAATGTCTGCAGTTCATTGAGACTGTAAGAGAGGACAATAATTAAATCAACAAACTACTTCTGCTTTTACTCTGAACGTTCAACCGTTATCTGTTTTGTGAGATGCTGAATTTGGACATGTTGGCAACCCTTTGGAAATCTCAGAGTTCAGGTAAGGGTCTGTGTTTTCTGTAGGAGATACACAAAGAGGTATCTGTTTAGTAATGCTGACCATACTTATCACTACTATAAGATGCAAAATACAGTTCAAAATGTACTTTGATATGTTGTGTCTAGTAAAATATCTTGACAACAAAGCTGTGTAACTGCAGCTCCTCTCTCTCACACTGTGTGACGTCACCCCTGCTGTAAAAATATTTACA
Organism: Fundulus heteroclitus; assembly: GCF_011125445.2. Classification (NCBI taxonomy): domain Eukaryota; kingdom Metazoa; phylum Chordata; class Actinopteri; order Cyprinodontiformes; family Fundulidae; genus Fundulus; species Fundulus heteroclitus. Next base: position 37,782,779 of record NC_046367.1, on the reverse strand, counting down.
GTAATAAAAATTAAGAAGCATCTTAAGGCTTCTGCAAGGCTCCAATAAATAAACTTTAGATTTTAATACACAAAGCAAAAAGGATATTTGTCGTCTCAATATTAAGTTGAACGCAAATTTTAACAGTTTAAAATTAATTTTGAAGACAAACTTTTTGAATATATTGGATTTTATTCCATCTGTAGATGGGTAGAGTGTAAAATTGGCTTTATTAAGGCAAATATAAATTTTAAACTAATCTGGAAAATACAAAAATGCTTATAATTTTTTTTATCTTCATTTTAGTTCTTAAAGTGAAATTGGAATGAATAAAAATAATTATTAGCATGACTCTGTTAAACAAAAATTTATATGTGTATCTTAATCGAAAATATATCAGAAGTCAGAATATACAGAGAAACTGCAGGTTTAAAATCTGCTAAAGCTGATCCATGTAATTAGTGTCTGAATCATTATAAAGTATTATCTTACTGACTCCCCTCTTTGTCATTTTTTTCCTTTTAGCTTTTATAGCTCTCAAGAGATATAGATTTATAGTCCAAGATCTACTGGATTAATATAGAGGCTCCACTCTTTATTTACATCATATTCCCATGCAGGATCTGACTTTAGGGGGAGACATTGTTGATTTGATCCTTGAAAACCAATTTGACAGTTGGTCTGTTAAGAAGTCCCTTAATAAAACATTGCTGTTATATTTAAGAGCATTGTTTTCATTCATTATGAGGGGATTTGAAACAAGAGGCTTATGCAAAACCACGGAGACAACAGTGACGACCAATTTGCAAACTAAAATATACACTCTGATCCTCTTCAATTCCTCCCTTGTCAGTGACTAATACGGCAACAAATCCAGTGATTCACATGTCATCATGTGTCACCATTTTATTTAATTTTCATTCATCAAATGTCCTGTCATTTTCTTCTCCGGGGCTCATTACAACCAGTGTTCAAATAAATTGATCTGACGGTTACTGCTACTGTATCTCAGTGCCTCAGGGAAGCAATTGGAGAACCTTTAACAGGAAAATCAGGAATATGTTGCTTATTTGCCTTGCATTCACAGAATTTTAGATAATTTGGAGCTGGATTTTCAGAGGTATTTGTTCAAATCACAAATGGCAGGGGAAATAATATGATCCTGAATTTATCTCTGGGCATTGCTTTGGTTGCACCTTGCCAGCTGCTCTATGAAAAAATGTTTTAAAGATTGACAGATGTGTCACAGTTCAGTGTCTGAACTTGCATACAAAAGGGCTGTCAAAAGTCCAGCATGTTGCTTTTACTGTCCAGCATGTTGCTTCTGGAATGTACGGAGGACAAGTATCAAAGTTGAAAAAAAAAACTACATTCAGCATACAAAGAAGCATAGATTGAATAAATGCAATTTAAAGGGAAAATGAAAGGGAAAATTGAGTAGAAATGCAAAGAAATTAGATGATTAGAAAAAACAAATATGCCATGTTTCACAGAATAATAATTGGCTGTGTTAACATTTCTTTATTGTATTTTCTTTCATAGGGGTTAATATCTTTGTTTGTTTTTTTGTTATAGGTGGTTTTAGTCCACACAGAGGTTCAAAAAAGGAGAAAAAGCAATTGTGAAATGATACAGACTAAAATAATTAAAACAATTGTAACATAAAAATTTTATTAATTAATAGCAAAAAGCTTAAAGACCTCTTGAAAATAAAAATAAAAAAATGATAGAAAATGATTGCATACATATAACTCATAATTCAAAAAGGTAACAATACTGACCCTGAGTTAAATCATTACTTTCAACATTTTTAAAAACAAACGTAAATCATAATATTTACTAGAATAAAGTGAGCCACAGTGTCTATTTAAATCCCTTTGTTGCATTTCTTATTATAAGGAATATTATTTTGCTGTATATCTATTTCTGTAGGCATTTCTTCTGTATTTTGACATATTCAGTCCTCCATAGAGAAGCAGTTGTGAGGGCACCCTAGTTTCTTCCGATGACTCACTGCCTGTTTTAGTACATAGACGATTGCATGAAGCAGTTTGGATAACAAAGTGTTTAGTATCGCTCAAGAAAAATAAAGGTCACAAGTTTCTTACCTGTGCGTCAATCCAAGTCCAATGAATTAAAAAGTTTAAGATCCATAAAATAAAGTTCATAGTTCGTCGGTCTGCTTTCAACCCTGATATTTAGGTAGAAATGCTGTTAAAACGCGTGTTCAGCTGCATCCTCTGTGATGTCGGCGCATCCTTGGATAAAATGTTCACATCATTGCAAAGTTTTGCCTGAAGTAGCGATCCAAAAACCCAGGTGGATTCATCAAATCCTAAAATCCCCAAACCGCTCCACTTCACTCCTCCGCACGCAGAGGGGCTCCCAGAAATAACTCCTCCGCCCCGGGGAGCGTTCAGGACCCCGTCACTGCTGCCTCTGCAGGGGAAGAGACCCCGGCGGGCGGACGCGCGCTGGCACCGGAGATCCCCGTCAACCCGCCGATGCGGCGATCAGCGAGCGCAGGCAGTCCTGAGCAGGAAGAAATGAGCTCCACTTTGGGGTGCCAGCACATTTCCGTGTGGCATGAATCACTTCACGGTGTGGGCGTTTTCCCCACGGAGCGCCCACTGCATCCAACCTGACTGCTCCCGCAAGAAGTCACCATGTGATGGGTGGTGGAGGGTCCTCTCTCTCCCTCGGTTTCACCTCGGTGAGGAAACGCGCATCTGGTGGGGGGGGGCAGCATCTCTGGTGCCCCCAAAGGAAAACTGAACTTAAACCTCGGATAATATAGTCTATTATAGAGTCTATTCAACATGTTGTAGTAGTAAAATGTTTTTCAGTCTCTTCCAAAACTATTTCTGGAATAGCATCAGGGATGATTTACTGTATATGTAATACAGTTTTTATTGGTTGCTTTGACACAGCAGTCAACTCAAAACCCACATTTTTCAAAACAGTTAATGCAGAGGTCTAAACAGTGGCACCAATGGTCAAAATTAAACATTTTGTTTGCAAAAGGCTCCAACTCTGCCAAAACATTTAACATATGATCCAAAAGCACATTTTGCCCTCAAACAACACAACTTGCACACAAATGTTTGAGCCCTTCCAATCATTCGTTACACAAGGGGCAACAAAATACAAAATACCACACTCAATGTGAATCAGTGCGGCATTGCTGGTTCATTGTAGCCAAAGACTGTACGCAGCTTACATGGCAGTGTCATTTGTAGTCAAATTTGCCTTTTTGCAAAAAATGGATCCAGAAGCAAATATGTTGTAATGCAAATTTTATTTATTCTTCATTCTTTTTTCCAGATAAACAAATGAAATATTCCAAAAAATGAAAGATTCCAACAGAAAATACTAGGGCTGTTTGTTCCTTCTAGTCCATTCTGTCCTGACGAATAGGCCACATGGCCTCATCTTCATCACACTCAATATTTTCCCTTGCGATGCACCTAGGGAAAAACCTTCTTGCATGCCTGATCCATCCTTGACATGCTCTGCATCTACATCTTGAGCAGCAGCAGTCATTGCATTGAACAAGGGCATCTGCTCATAGGGGCAGTGATCATATACCTTCCATCTCCATGCACCGAAGAATTCCTCTATAGGAATAGATAGAGATGTATATACTGTATAGCAGCAATACCTGCTGTCCTGTCGAAAAACTCTTACCATGGATGCAACCTTGTTTCTATTGCGAAAAGTTTGGACTCTTTGTCCTGCCCCTCTAAGTGAAAGGCCATGATTTACCACATGATTACTGTAATCATAGTTGCCCAAATTTCATCTGTAACTTCAGCCCTTCCAGCTACACCTTCACCTCACACATGGATTCCTCTTCCTCATAATCTTCTTCCCCTGATTCATCTACCTCTTACTCTGACTCTCATCTGCCTTAGACCATCCATGCTTGCAAAGAACAACACACAACATGGCATCTTTTACGTAAAGCCTGCAAACTGACTGCAAATTGAAAAATTGTGTAAAGAAGTGTCAATCAGGTGCTTCAGTGATTTCATTCCGATCAAGAAGTTTCTAAGAGCTTGGAACATATGGTTTCTGTTTTGCTACCACAGCTAAAGCAATGGAGTTTGGACTGCATGAATGACATCTGCGTTAACTGTTTTGCAAAAGGGTGGGGAAAATGTGTCAAACCAATGAAAATGGGTTAACTCATTTGCAAGAAGTGTCTTTTGCTCTGCAGAGATGGTGATGCTGAAAACTGAGAGGTTGCCAGTTTCTTCAAACAGGTCAAAGCAACCAATAAAAACTGTAAAAGCATTTGGGTTTTGATAAAAAAAGAGATTTCAACTTTTATATACTGGTATGCACCACGCAGTGCAAAACTACCCATACCCTTTAAAGCTCATTAAACCTCATGGTTTTGTAAAGTTTTTGCAAATAGAAAAGTTAAATTTGTCGCATTCATTTGTGTTGAGCCACAGTGGGCGAGTAGTTTGAAGATCCACCGTTTGCTGCCGTTACAGCTGAAGATCTTCAGGCGAATATCTCTACTGTCATTGCCTCTACACTAATATACTAAAATCTAAACCAGGCGTTTCCAAAGTGCGGCCCGGGGGCCATTTGCGGCCCCTGTGCTGATTTTTATTTGTGGCCCTCCAACTGCATTTCAAGAAACATTTGACCCACCAGCACTTTTTACTTTTAATTAGTGCAAAATTACTACAGAAAAGCTAAGATGTTACAATTGAATGTTAAGTACAACACATTTATGTCTTAATAATCACACACATTACATGCTCTTTAATTTCATAGTAAACAGGGCTACATCTTACCAATTGCTTTTGCTTAAATGCAGATTTTGGTGCATTAAAATCTGATTGGACATTTATTAAAATTGGAAAAGTACAGATAATCAAATTTGTTTATTTCAATTTATCATATTCTGAAGAGCAGGTAAAACAACAGAATCATAGCAATTGTTTGTTTGTTTTTTTATTATTAATTTTTTGGCCCTTGAGTGCTTTTGATTTGAACATTTCGGCCCACGAGCCAAAGAATCTGGACACCCCTGATCTAAACATTTGGACCATTGCTCTAGCTGCATGTTTACGATCCTTGTCCTGCTGGAAGATGCAACTCTGACCCAACCTCAAGTCTTTTGCAGCCTCTAGGGGTTATTCCAGGATTGCCTTGTGTATATATCTCCATCCATCCTCCTCCCTTATAAACCCTAACAACACTTTTTTTTCCCTGCTTAAGAAAGTTATGTCCACAGATTCATGCTGCTAAGATCATGTTTCACATCAGGGTCGGTATGCTCAGGGTGAAGTGCATTGCAGCTACATTAAGCAGCAAAGCCATTGGTTTCTTTGCTAAGGAAGGTTTTTGAAATTCATTCACAGCTTAAATAATTTTATGAATTTTAAAAATAGAATGCCTAATTGTACAGTTTATGACTTCCAAATGTGGGTAATTAACATACAAATTTAACATGTTTTAAAAATGAATGATTAATTGGTACCAATTGCAGACATTTAGTACAAATTAGTCCTTTTTTTTCTAATTCTGTCCTGATCCATAGGAGTTTGAGTGTTGTGTCTCTAGAGCAGTGGTCCCTACCCTGGTCCTCATGGAGCCCTATTCTGCATGTTTAGGTGTCTCCCAGCTGCCATGCACCTCCCTTTAAATGAATGGATGATTAAAAGGCTTCTGCAGGACTTGATGGCTGCAGAGGAGGTCATGCAATCATTTGAATCAGGTGAGCTGGGACAGAGATGTGTCTAAAAGATGCAGGACAGGGGTTCCCTGAGGACCGCTGCTCTTGTGGTTGGCATTATGATTAATTTGTTTGTAGATTAGGCTCTCGGTTCACGTGTTTAATTTGTGTTATCTCTGTTAGATTTCCACCCTGTATTAATCTGTCTGCTCCTGTTCACTGCTCTCCTTCCCTACGTATCCTCTGCCATCATTGATCTCAGCTGTTCCTCGTTTTCCACCTGATTACTCCCACCCATTTTTGCCATGCCTTTCTCCACTCTTCCTTCTGTACTGTACATAAGCTGTCTGGTTTGCATTGTTATTTATTTTTTGCTGGTTCTTTCCATTATTCTGCCTCATAGTCCCGGACTCAGTCCTGTTTGTTGTTTTGCTCCTTTTGCAAACTGTGTAAGTTTGCTTTTTTTGATTTCTTTCATTGAATCCTTGTATTAATTGTGCAGTTTCCAACAGAGGTGGTTCTAGGGAGGGGCCAGTTTGGCCCAGTGCCCCCTTAGAAATGGTCCTGGCCCCTGTTACAAACCCTGTACAAAAGACATAACATTAAATACACTTCTTATTATCATTTGCACTGGCAAAGAAACCATAACTGATTGGTCACTTTCACCAATTTTATTTTATACCTATATAGTTCCACTCTAACAACGATTTAAAAATTAAAGTGTCTCGCATTTAGCTTCAGCCGTATTGAACTGGGATCACAGTTTTTATATGATAGATCAGGAGTCTGAAACCTGCACTTCCAGAGCCACAAGTGGCTGACTTAATATTATTAAACAATTAAATATTTCCTTTTTTATTGTTTTATTCTTCTGTTCTGTGGCCCTATGAAAACACACTGGCCCCACCTTTGGCCCCCCAGTAAATTTGTTCTAAAACCGCCACTGGCATCCAAGTTCCTGTCTACACTTTGTTCTTAAAGCCTCACAAAATATGACAAGTTCATTGCCTTCCCTTTACTTTTTTTTGTCTCCTATAGCCTGTCTTCAGCGAATTTGCAGCGCATACTTGGGACCGATGTGGTCATTGTACAAAATCCTTTGTGCTTATCTTTAAATGCAGCCAGATAGCTTTGGGTCCACGTCTTGGGGCACTTTTCATGATACTGTGAAACACTGCCCAATCTCTGTGCCTGAATCTAATCAGCAAATAAATCCTCGGCCACCTCAGGAGTAATCCAGCTGCTTCGGTCTATAAAAACTTGTGACCCAGTGCCACTGGGCATAATGAGTGTCCATGCCATCACTGTGCCTCGTGTGTTTTTGACACTTCAGATCATGAGCTGTGTTAAGCCTTCATTATGTCTTTTTTTCCTCATTCCAGCACAAGATTGTCTTGGTTTCACTCTTGAAGTACTGTTTCAGGACAAATGTTGTGTTCTGCTGTTTTTGTCTCCGCTCTTGTTCTTTTGGTAGGCAAAGTCTGATTTGTCTCTTGTGTTATCAGATTTCATTACTGGTTAAGACTGTTAATTTGGCCTCTCCTGATGTTTCACATAGATGCACATGTTTCTCTTGCAAAGAGAGCTTTGTTTGCCTCGTGTTGTGGGTTTTACAGCAACAGCTTCCAAATGCAAATGTGACTTTTTGAATCATCCAGATTTGTAGGCTGCTTACAAAAAATACAAAAACATCAACAGATAGGCTCCCAGCTGACTGCAAAACATCTTCTCACTTCAGCCGTCTGTTTCTCCCTTTTTTTTCCCTAGCTTTGCATAATAAAGATTGGCTCCACTTTGTATGTTAAATCTTCAATTTGGATTTTAAAATCCCCAGCTTACAGTTAAGAGTCAGAAGCTCCAAGTCCAGATATTTTAGTGAATCAAAGCCTCCAGACTCGCTGGCAAAACTCTGTTAAACTACTTTATGGAGTTGAACAATGGAAATAAAATGTCCTCCCTTGCACTCTGCTCATTGCACCATCGTATAATAGTCTCAGATTGCCCACTTGCATATGTGTTTTGTATACTGCTGACTGAGTTTGGCTTTTATTGCTACACAATATTCTTTTTGTACTTTTGTATAAGTAAGCAACATCGTGAGTATTATACAATCCAGAGTCCAATTCCTCCTACAATTACACACCGGGAAAATAAAGCTGGTTTTGATTTATCCTTTATGTTCAGTTGTTTAAAAAGCAGTAAATTGCTTTAGTTTCCAAGTTGGTTCTACACTAGTGCCCAATGTTTTTTTTGTTGTTTTTTTTTTTCCGGTTTTCTTTTTGCAGGAAACTGTTTCCTTGTTGTGACATAACAGGTGACCCAGAAAAACAGAACCACTGCAGGACAGACAACCAGACAACTGGCAGATGCACAAAGCTAAGTTGTCAAGAGCTCCAGAAAGTTATCCCATAACAACACCCTCAATGAGAAATGAATATAACTCAACAGTGTTAGTTGAAATTATATTATTAGACATGGATCAACCTCTAAAGTATGAGAAATTAAGGAGTTCATTCAGAAACAAGACATGAAATAAATTCGTGTAACTCTGGTAAGATGTGTGCAAAGAATAATCATAGCCACAAATGGCATACTAATATAGGGAGTTTGATTTTTGTGTGGGAGTGGGAGGCGGTCTTATTCCTTTTCCAGAGTGGAATAATCATACAGCATGGCACAACTGCAAAGATATTAAAAAGCAGAACAGGGTGTGAACATTTTAACTTATTAAGGATTTTCTCTAATCCACAAAAGGTCAGATTCATCCATAAAGGTCCAAATTTACATACATGTTTTAATAAGGGATGTTGAAGGTACTGAAAGACCAAGGCGTATAAACTTCTTATTAGTAAAAACAGGTAGTTTCTTTTTGTATGCATAAAATTATCTGTTTCACAGCACTCGGTTGATTGACTAATACTAAGAACAAAGAGAAACTCTAAGAGACTCAAGTGAATATCTAGGATTGAGAAGTGTAGATATACTCAGGTTGGGCAAATCTTCTGGAGCCATTCCTAAACAACTACATGATTAGGCTGGTGTCGATTTTCAGTCATCCAGGACATGACTATCCTAACTGGTTAAGTAGAAGGCAACTGGACTTCTTCTGTTGTTTTTTGAAGATCTAAAACGAGGATGTGAGGCAAAACATCTTCAGGAAACAAGGGAAGCAGTCCTTCATCCTTTTAATCACTTAGAACAGCATTAATACGAGACATGATGATGACTCAAAATGTGTGTTTGGAAACTGATTCAGATTGAACAGGAAACTGCTGGAACACCAGTGTCCATATTAGAGAGGGTTTTACATCACCAATGTCCTGAGAGGAATTCTGGCCAAAAGCAAATCCCATGCCCAAAAGCGTTTGCTTTCAAGGTCTGCTGGAGTGTCCTGCACTTAAACAATCCAAAAGCATTAAATGTTTCATTTACATGTAGATGAAACAAAGATTGCCAAAAACAGTGATCTGTTGACCATTAATTTGAAGTAATCAGCATTGTGTAGCGTTTAAACCTATAAACACCAACTATCAAGCATTGCGATAGTAACTGCATCATGGGCACCTGTTGATATAATTGGCTGGTCCTGCAAGAGTTTGGTCTCTGACACACACTGGAGTTGGTTCAGGAAAGGATGATGCTTCTGATGTCATTCCTTTTAAAATGTATGTGTTGACAATACAAACTGGGTTCTGTGCCAGGAAACCATGTAATTCATATAAACTCTACCAATAGGGGGTTTTCAGCTGACGTCACGCTCACGTGACTACTCAGCGCGTCCGCCATATTGGGTGGCAGTCGTTTCGCACCGTTGACCTGCGTTGTATGACGCCTTAGGCAGTATTGGAAGTGAACAATGGGGAAAACGTGTTTAATGGTTGGTTGCACGGCCCGTGGAGGTGGAGATCAACGCTTTCTATCGCCTACCAGCCGTAATAGTGAATCAGTGTGAAAAAAAAAAAACAGCTGTCTGAACAACGCAGTCACCTATGGCTGACACGGATATCCAGGTCCGATTTGGACGGTGTTAAGCTGGAATACGCCAGAGTCTGCGGTGCTCACTTTGTCACAGGTAATTAACTGTTAAGTATTTAAAACATATAAGAAGAATATATTAATAATAGGGCTTGGGCGTTATGACTTATTACTTTCCGCGGCTGTCGTGTTGACTGCCTCCGCCGCCTCTACTGCCTACTACTACCGCGTACTGTACTCCCTCTCTCAGCCGTGTTTTAATTTGATTAATTTCACCTTAACTTGATTTCAACCATGGTAAACCGTTGCTGTATTGTGGGCTGTAACAGCGCAACACATGATCGCCATGGGAAAAACATAGAAACAGATTAATTTTCCACCGCTTTCCTGCCTGGAGGCGCAACCACGGAGAACAACTGTTAGCGATAACAAAGAGTCGGCTCGCTTGGATCGCGGCTGTAAGACCGAACATAAATTTCCACAGTATCCCGATGTCAATGAGAGTGTGTTCTAAACGTTTGAAACACATAGCAGCAAGTTAAAAGTACATTACATGCGCGAGTGGTTGTTAGCGCTAACGGTTAGCATGTGCTAACCCGGCTGAGCGCAGCTTACCTTTGAACGAGTTACAGAGATAAAGAGATCGTCGGCTCGCTTGGATCGCGGCTGTAAGACCGAACATAACTTTCCACAGTATCCCGATGTCAATGAGAGTGTGTTCTAAACACTGAGCTATATAATACACTGGAGTGCTAACCACCGTCTGTTTGAACGAGTCGCTTTGAAGCCACCAGCCGCCATATTGGTACTCCCTATTTCCCCCCAGTAACTAGGGAATATGTGCGCTACAGCATCGAATAACGAGGATTTTCTCATGTTCAGGGGAGGCTTAAGACTTTTAAAATGTCAAATGCCATATACTTTTATGTTATGTTCTAAAACTATCAAGTACTGAGCAAGTCATGTGCTGAAATATTTAGCATTTTATTCATTTAAATATATATGTTTAACATTTATAAATATTTAAATAACAATGTACAAAAACATATATTTACATATGTGTATACATATATATACATATATACATATACACATACTTATATATACATATATATATATTTAATATGAATAACATGTAAAATATTTCAGCAAATAATTTCCTAGTAGTTGATAGTGTTAGTACATCCACTGACTGTAGAATTACCTATGAAACGTTTTCACTCAGCCAGAAAACTGCTTGTTGTTGCAACCAAATCCTGTGGGATTCTGTGAGAGTAGGGAGTAGCAAGATGGCGGCCAGTGACTTCAGTTTTTTGGCAAAATCAGCACTCCAGTGTATTATATAGCTCAGTGGTTCTAAACGTTTGAAACACATAGCAGCAAGTTAAAAGTACATTACATGCGCGAGTGGTTGTTAGCACTGGCGGTTAGCAGCTACTAAACTAGCATGGGCCAGAGCCCGTCTGATCGCAGCTTACCTTTGAACGAGTTGCTGTGTTCCCACTGTTTGCTGGCTTTATGATCTGCAGCTCCTACCGGCGCCAATACGGTAAATACAACTTAATTTTGCACTGGTCATTGTTCTGCTTAAATAATTAAAGCCGCGAGCGGCGTCGATCGGCCTTGCAGCCAAGCGCCTTCGCGCACACATTTGCAACACATTTGCGCCGGATTGTTTACATTTTTACCATCTTATTAAAACTCACCCGTCCACGTATGATTTCCTTGATGTACATAACCAGATGTGAACTGGTTGTGAGCCTCTAGATCCTTGTAAGCTCTCATTTCCTCAAGAGTGTGCAGAGGGTTTTCACTGAACACCAGGTAATGCACTATGTCGCCGTGCTCTACATTTGGCCAATCATCTGGATTACGGCTAAACAAGGCACCGTGGAGGGCATACGGGTCCATATGGTCGATCACGGAACATTTCCTCAGATATACGTCCTTATCTGGTCGCTCTAGCGTGCTGGCGTACTTATCCATTCGCGCTACGATAATACGTGTAAGACAACTAGAGATAAGGAAGTGTGCCACCCAATATGGCGGACCGGAAGTTGGCCAGTGACGTCAGTGAAAACACCCTATTCTGCTGAGAAGAGTTGACAGATTTTGACCCAAAGTCATGTCCGAAGCTTGTTGGTGGCTGCAAAAAGCGTGTGTTCATGGTAAAGCTTGAAATGAATTTTCTATTAAGCCTCTATGCAAATTAGAGTAAATCTACCGTAAATTTGGATTAAAATGTATTGGATATTTTCCATCTATCCATCCATTCATTGTCTTCTGGTTAGCTAACATTGGGTCACAGGGGCAGCAGGTCCAGGAAGAGAACCGAAGAAAACATTCAAAGGCAGGTTTTCTGGACCCATGGTATACTGGGCCCTGATCAAGATCAGCCCAAACCACCTTGACTGAGTCCTTCTGATGTGGGGAAGCAGCAACCCTGCTTTGCCCTCCTCCTAGATAACAAAGCTTGTCACCTTATCTCTAAGGCTATGCCTACCCGCCCTCCAGAGGAAGCTCATTTCACCTGCTAGTATCCGGGATCTCGTTCTTTCGGTCATGATCCACACCTCATGACCCCAGGTTAGGGTTGGAGAGCTTTGCCTCAGCTCGGAGCAGCGCCCACATTACTGCAGATACAGCCCCAATCAATCTGTCCATCTCCAGTTCCATCCTACCATCACTCGAAACCAAGATGAGACACCAAGATGCTAAAACGCCTCCACTTTGAGGCAGAGCCTGACCCCCAACCCAGCAGGGGGGTAATACAGAAGATTGATTGCATGTTGGAAAAAAAATAGCAGCCTGAAAAAAGACCAATTTAACTCAATAATTTAAAAGCTCTAATTACAAGGCTTTGTATTTAATAATTCACACAAAACAATTGACATAAAAATGATGAGAAGGCACAAGTATATTTGCTAGATGCTGGTGAAGATTCTCAGTCATCATTCCAAAAAAAGTTAAAAAACAAAACTGGATTTTTTTTTCTGAAGTTTGAAGACGTTTCACTTCCCATCCAGAAAGCTTTCTCAGTTCAAATATCTGGAGTAAATGACCCTAACGACTCCCCATTACAAAGGGGTGGACCTGTTTCAGTTTAATTTGTATGTTATCTAAGCCATAAGAAGGCCTTTTTGGGCAAAAATATAAAGCTTGGAACTCCACACTACTCCAGACATTTGAATTGAGAAAGCTTTCTGGATGGGAAGTGAAACGTCTTCAAACTTCGGGGGAAAAAAGTCCAGTTGTTTTGTTCTTTTACCTTTTTTTGGAATATTTGCTATTTACCTTCTGAGGTGACTCACAATGTTTATCACAGTGTCGCCCATCCTGCTACTTTTTAAGAGGCCACAGAGCTGAAGGAGCTGTCCGTGGTGCTAGAAAACAGTCCAGTCTTATATACTGTAAGTAAAGAAAGGACGAAACATGCATTCTTTTTTTTCTGTCACCATTTCACCGCTGTTATTCTGCTGTAAACAAGCTCTAATTTAAAAAAGAATGAGGATGTATTTCTTTACACACATTGCCATGCAGTGCCAGCGGTAAACGAAGCCAATGTGAACAGCTACTGTTTAAAAAAGGACTTGAAATCGTCTTTAAAGCGCTTCAGTCTCGGACCAGGACTAAGCACTCAGTGCACATGTGAGCAAAGCCTGAATAGTGATTCATTAATGAGCCAGCGGCAGAACATCACGCCGTGAACCGCGTTCCGCTCAGATTGTAACCACTGATGGCACGCAGCTGTCAAATTGTGATCTGCAGGCCAACATTACCCTGGAATGGTTTGTCAGTTAAATAAACCACTTTACAACATTATCCCTGCAGCTTAACAAAGGAGAGGAGGAATGGAGAGAGGTAGAAAGTGAAAATAAACAGGAATAAATGTGTGTTTTAACAGAAAGCAGAGAGAAATCCTGCATCGATGTTCCCTGTCTCATACAAACAGGTTGAAAGGCTGTGATTATGGTCTGACCTTGCAGCCAAGCGTCCATTTTATCCCCTGCTCTGTTAGAGGAAAAAGGACGTAACATTGTTTAGTTTTTCTCCATGCCTGCTCCCATGTCTAGGCAGATTCAGATCATCTAATATTACATGTTATGATCTTCAAAATAGCTTTTGAGATCTAAAGTCTGTTAAAACTAGTGTTTCTTGCACAGAGGGGAGATAATTTCAGCTAGAAATGAAGATGGGAATTTTTCTCTTAAGTTTGTGCTGTGACGAATGTGTTCCGCTTCTTAGCTTTGTACTTTGATTTTTTTTTTTTTACACCAGCAACAATGATCTTTTTAAAAGTAATTTGTTTTTATCAATGATGAAACCCGTGGTGCCAAATTCATGTCCCCTCGCCTACAGATTTCTGCACATTCATGTCCTGCTCCTATCTAAAGAAGAGGATGAAAGCTCTGCGAGATGAAAAAGAACATTTTCTGCAATTTTCTTTGCAGCACCGATTCTTATCTTTTCCCCAAGTCCTCATTTATCAGAATTTCATAGAACTGAATATGATATTAAATATAGTCTTTTAGTTAATTTGCGTCAGAAGCACACCCTTTCCAGCTGTTCTGCTCTTGCTTAGTTGTTAAATTACTCTTTTCAGGCCATATTTCTTCAGTAAACTTTATTTTCTGTGTCAACATTAATGATGGTTCTCTGGATTATAGGAGTAAGTCTACATGAGTATATTTTTTCCTGTGCTTGTGTGCAGAAACCTGGGTGCCTGAAGTTTTTCAAACCCAGCGATAGAAGAAGTTCAGAATTGCAGGAAAAAAAGCCTCTTGATCTCTTTTTTTAAGTTTTAATATAAAACGATTCTCTGTTACTGTACCTCTGAACAAAGTCTGTCAATTCTTTCAGTGACGTTCAGCAGCAATGACTGAAGTTAGAATGGAAAAACGAAAGTTATGATTCATTAATTTGAAGCAGTAACATCCATATTCAATAAATTAGAAGATGTGAAAAGTTAATTTATTTCAGTAACTCACTTCACTAAGGGAACACAATATATAGATTAACACAGACTGATGCTGTTTTAAAGCCTATATTATTGTTAATTATGGATTTTATTTTGAACCTCCAACTAATAAAAACACAGTATTTAAGATAGGAATATTGCATCTGACCAATGAAAAAGCGAAAAGTATGTTTAATACAGACTAAAGGGTGTTTTTTCAAATGATACTTTTAATATGACAAACAATGCGTATTATAATGTATTGAATATGGCTGTAAATTAAATATGTGTAACATTGGCATCTAAAAACTAAAAAGATGTTTTTAAAAAATATATATATAAGATATTAAGATAAGAGCATTTTGTGTCTAAGATTCTTGCTCAGGGACCCAGAGTGGCAGTCTGGGATTTGAACCAGGGAACTTGCACCCTCCTCCAATGCCCAATGTGTTGAAATGACCAACTAATGCAGGTTAATGCACCAGCCGTACTCCAGATGTGTGTTTCCCTTGAGGATGGCCATGGGATGTGCTTGGTTTTGTTTTTAGGTCATTTCAGTGCTTTGGATCACCGTCCTTCAGAAGGAAGCAGTGAAGACCTCTTTACTGTGTCATGGCAGAGAGGCCAGCACGGTTTTATTCAAAATGTGGGATTGCAAGGAGTTCTTGATAAAGTTGAAGACAGTGGACACAAGGGGCTGTTTGATGTATTCATCTTTTGTTTTGCACCAAACTCATTTTGTGTGTATGTGTGTTTGTGTCCTGTCTGGCAATGTGGCAATAAGAATTGTTGTCCTAATGCCATAAAGAGGCCAACAGATTTTACAATCACAAGTGGAGCTTTACGGTTTTTACCGTAGTGCTCCTCTTGATTTATATATGCAAAAAGCTTTATTAGATTTTATGCTGCGACTATTTCATGTTAAATGGACAATGTAACGGAAAGGTAGAGAAGGGGGGGAAAAAGGAGAGAAACAGATTAGACGAAATGCCTAAAATGGAGAAAAGGTGAAAAAGAGAGTGAAAAAGGAGAGAGCAATATAACATCCTCTTTGCTTCTTCATCTGCAAAGAGATATAAAAAGAACAGCAACGCCAGCTGATAAAATATTACAGGTACAAACAACCAACACCTTAATACCTTCACTGAAGAATATACAGTGTTATTTAATACGTAATGTATAAAGTGACAGCTGAAGATAATAATAGGGGTTTATCTGTATAGAAGTGAATCTGTAAGCACCTGAATCCAAGCACCTGTGAGTGTTTGTGAGAGTGTGCTTGTGTATATAAGATTTGTCCATGAGAAAAATGCTCAATAGTGGTTGTGAGGAGCCAAAGGTCCGCCAGGGGAACCAGAACCTCAGATGCCCGAAGGGATCCCCTGAGCAAAGGTGCCCAAAAAGCGACAACACAGGGAATGCTGCCTCCTACCTGCCAGGGAAGAGGAGAGACAAACTCATTTGTGATGCACGTTGCCATAAAGCTCATCTAAATCCATGTTGGCCAAAATACGCAGCACCAGTTTCAAGTCTCAGTCACATTCAGCAAACTCCACACGCTTACATTGGTGATGATAGATAATAAAATGTCATTTTTTTCGGCCAGACTCCCAAGGTGAGAAGTGGCTGGCATTTAATGGTTGACATGGAGATGCCACTCTTATCTGTAGTTCTCCAAAAGTGATTTTTAAACCCTGCTCTACACCACCAGTTTTCCACCAGGACAACCCTGAGCTCCAGCTGTCCCTGACCGCGGTCACAGCTGGACCAGATGTCAGGGAGAACAGCGACCAATAAAAACACTGCGGGCGTCACGCCTTAGCTGTGGATTGATGAAATATAAAACACAAAAACCTTGAAAGATTAAAATAACCTTCGTTAAGATTGTTGTAGCAGGACAACACAAACTGACTGTCCTTTATCTTCCTGCATTTTATTTTGCCTTTAACGAGGCCAATGAACTGCGTACAGGTGCGTTCACAGCTGATTAGTTTCTCCTTAAATCCATAAAGGTTATTTCCACCTCGGTTCTTTATCACTGATGGTCTTTTAATATTACCGGCTGGTGTTAATAAATCTTGCTTTAACAAATGAGAAATCAGCTGGTAAGGATCGTGAAGCGTTCACAAGCACAGTCGGTTGTGTAACACAGCGTTAATAAATTAAGGGCGTGATAATAGGGCATATGTTTGCAAAGACACTGGGATGAAGAATACTATTTTCATGGTTAAATTCTCTCCACGCAATACAATCCTTCAATTTTATGTGAGACCTCAGACCAATTAATCAAGCTTTGGGGCACAAAAACAAAAAATACTTATAATGCAAACAGTGTGCAGAAAGGTTTACGGGTAATCTGTATTATTTCAACTACCTCCAAAATCATACGACCTTCAACACACAGAGGAGGAATAGAGGTAAGTGGCATAATAGTCACATCATTTGCAAAGAAAGTAGCACTAAAACAGGCTGCATGTGCGAGCCACGGAGCTGTAATCCCTCTTTACCCAACCATTTTCATCAAATCTCACTCAAACATTGGAAAAGTGTGTCATCATGTGAAAGAAAAAGCCTAATCGATGCCCTGCACTTGCTTTAAAGTCTAAGATAAACTCACTTTGTGTGACATACTGTCTCTTGCTCCTCACTTGCTCACAGCCTTAATCAGTTTACATCATTCTTCGTGTCTAAAGCCCGTATAGCTCAAAGCGAACCCTGTCGTGCTTATTTTGGACAGTTCTTTCATATTTTAAAGGTGAAATACACGGGGCTGTTCTTCGACTCTTTGTAAAAAGACACTCGTGACTCAAACAGGGGAAAATATTAAATTTAATCGTCTTTACTTGTCATTATTTCATACATTTAAATAAATTTTGTCCTCAGCAGTGGGCTGCCGCTGTGCAGCGTCTGGGCAGCATTCTGGGCCCGAGGGTTTTGCTCGGGGATATTTTAACCAGGGCGCTAGCGTCCTTTCCAGGATGCTAGCGCCCTCTTCAAGCCACCAGCTCATCGCTCTGCCAAAATGTAAAAGGATTTTTGATGTCAAAAAATGACACAATAATTTCTGTTATTGTCCCCTTTTGCATGCAGGGTAATGGCCCCTAACGAAATCTGCTCTTAGTTCAGTGGCTCGTTTTGTTGTCACCCCCATGAATCTACTTCTTTTATATTTCAGGTCCAGGTCCTGTGGAGACCATTATAATTGTAGAATCTGTTTGAAAGACTCACAACAGGCATCTTAGTTGTTGGTTTTCCTTATTTCCAACACGATAAAATGATATTTCAAGCAAAAATTGGCTTTTCACTTAATTCAGAATGCTGTTATTTATTCTATGCGTACATCCATGAGATAAAGTGTAAGAAATAATTAGCCATTTTTGCACATCTGATTCAAGCATCCTAAGGTTTTGCATGTGGGTGAGCAGGTAATCTAAAATTAAATTAAAATACATATTGCTATCGTGAGGTCCTTTTTTTTTTATCTCATAACTGGATGTCTTACAAAAATACTCACACCCCTTGAACTCTTCCACTCTCGTCATGTTACAACCGCAAACCTCAGTGTATTTTTTTTGTAATTTATTTGATAGACCAATAAGAAGTTGACCAATTTTTTTACTAGTAAAAGCCTGAAAGGTTGGCAGTGCATGTTTATTTAGCCCTTTTGCTCTGAAAACCTAAACAAAACCCAGAGAGATTCTTCCCACCTCATCAACATTATGTGTTTTAATTCAGTTAAATCTAATCCTAAACAGGAGGAGCTGTGGGGGAATGACTCAAGTCAAGGAAACTAACCAAACATGCAAAATGCGGTGAACATTATTAAACTATAAGATGAAAAATTAATACAGGGATGGCACAAAACTGAAAAACCAAATTAACTAAATTCAAAGACCCGAGGGTTATGACAGCAAAGATATAACTGAAATATTGCGACTGTAATTCAAGTTAAAAGTTGGTTTGACTCAGGGGGGCTGAAAATAAATCAATGACAACATTTATTGGAAAAGACCTTGAAATCCATGCATCATCGTCCTCCCGCCTCATAGATATGCTCTCTTTTGTATTGGTGTGTCTTGTGTAAATCCCAATAAAACACAATAAACTTTGTG
Source organism: Fundulus heteroclitus (assembly GCF_011125445.2). NCBI lineage: Eukaryota > Metazoa > Chordata > Actinopteri > Cyprinodontiformes > Fundulidae > Fundulus > Fundulus heteroclitus. The sequence goes on along the minus strand of NC_046367.1, from coordinate 37,764,061 downwards.
GATTTTAATGTGACAAAATATGAAAAATGTTAACCTCTGTCTATATGTTTGTTAGAAGATGTTTACCCCGCATCGCTGGTGTTGCAGAGATAAGGTGGCGCCTTGGCCCGGCTTGTCTTTACCCCTTCCTCATTATCTCCAAGAAAAAGACATACATTAGGACCGCAGAGCCCTTTTTTCCACTCCTCCACAAATTACTGCTGGGAGAAATCAAAGCTGCACCTGTAGAGATGTTTGGTCTGGCAATAAATCAAACGTCACAGCTGCACAAAGCCTTCGCTCGCCGCCCTGCAACAGAAAACGGCACAGACAAGAAGGGCGTAGCTGTTATCAAAAAAGTTTTGCTCCAAACTCTTGTTCAAGCCACTGATGGTTTACAAACCTGACAGTCACCCAGAGACCGTGTGTGCTCAGTGATGAGAGGAGCTGAAGTGGAGAACAGGGTTTGAGATACAATTATAAATCAGCCCTCAGTCAACCTGCCATCCCCTTAGACTTCCTTCTTTTGATCAAACACCAGCAAGACGTTTATATTGTGTGAAAAAAAAAGTCGAAACAACTTGCTTTTTTAAGTCCACAAAATTTTCTACTGGGTTGATAAGAGTTGCCTTTTGGAAAGCCGACCCACGAGTTCCATCTGTTGAGCTCAAAAACCAGTTTAGGTGTTTGGAAACGGTGTCTGACTGCAACGCTCCAAATGGCTAGCTGTTCATTAAAAATGAAGTTAGAGAGTTTGGATGTGCGTAGCCCTCCTCCATTGTTCTCTCCACCTTGTGCAATGCTGTGGAAAGAAAAAGTGTTGCACAGCATGATGCCGCCGCCGCCACCACCCAGTGATGTCCAGGTTTCAGCAATCTAGCTGCTGATTTGAAGCGATGTTAAAGAATTCATCAGTTCATCCGCTTGGTAGCCAGCGTCTCTGTGCACCGGTGCTCCTGGCATTGAAAGAGCCCCGCTGCATGGTGCTGCCGCCTCCATCTTTCACTGTAGTGGTGGTGCGTTTAGGGAGATGTCCGTTGTTGGTTTTCCTCCCCGCTTAACGATTTACATGCAGGCAAAAACACATTTTTGGTCTCTCCTGACCAGAGCACCTTATTCCACATGTTTCCTATCCCACATCTGGATAGTTTCAAACAGAGCTTCTAATGTTTGCTCTTAAAACTTTCTTCTTCCTACTACTCCACATATGCAGATTTGTGAAGTGAATAGCTTACAGCTGTCTTGCTGAGGCGTGGATCTCTGCAGCTTCATCTAAGCACCAACAGGTAAGAAACACAAAGCATGGAACAATGGTTACCACAGTAAACCTGCTTTAAATTCACACAAAACTTTATTCTTTGGAATCAATCGGTCGCTTTAGTCGCTTTAAAATGCTTTAAAGAAATGTATGCCATCCAATCCATAACTACTTTTTGTTGTTTTATCTTAAAAATCCCAATAAAATAAACCAGTCTGCAGTTGTTACATGACAAAATAGGAAAAACCTCAAGGGGTATGAATATTTGTTTTCTAGGCACTAAAATATTTTGCAACGTGGTAAGGAAAAAATATACATTATCCTATTTGTCTCATTTCTCAGTGGAGACAATATAAATGTTTTCACAGCCTTTTAAAGTTGTAATCTAATTTTTGAGTTTACAGGATTCAGTATCTAGCCTAAAGTATTTCTCTGTCTGAATAAAATGTATTTATGGAGAACAGGAAAAATACTTTTCTACAATGAAATTGCAATTAAATTGTGCTTTTTGGAAGTATGTGAAATTTTTTTACATCAAACTTTTATTTATTTGGAAGTTATTTACAATAAGGACCACAAAGGTCTGTGGTCCATTACCAAAACCGTTTCATGCATAACTACATAAAGGCAAAGTAATCAACATAAACATTTTAATTAGTATAGTATAACTAAGCCTTTTACACTGCAAGACTTTATATTTAAGCTGTAATTCTTCCTGGTTTCAGTTTATCTTGCAACATAGATTTTCCATGAAAAATACATGACAGCAGCTCAGGGACTTACTGCATATGTCTCCATGGTAAAGACCTGTGGACTTACATAATGCAGTTATTATGCTGATTTTTTTGGAAAATTTTTGTTCTTTTAATTTTTTTCCGTCTACTGCAGAGAAGATACTAACTACTGATCACAACTCCAGAGAAACCCATTTGAAAACGAAAGCAAGTCAGTTGAATAACCTCGGTGTGTGTGTGTGTGTGTGTGTGTGTGTGTGTGTGTGTGTGTGTGTGTGTGTGTGTGTGTGTGTGCGTGTGTGTGTGTGTGTTACGATGTGAACCAATTCTCACAGCTGCAAGGATATAAATGGATCCTGCTGCAGCATAAATCCAAATATAACAGAAGGCAAGAAGAGGAGAGGGACTCTGCAGTGTGAAAATCTTACAACAAACATAAAGTGTGGAAAAATGCGTTTCGTACACCTGAATAACACCTGATAAATAACCTTAGCCAACATCCCTGCGAGTTTCTGGTAGCCCCATTAGGAGCCATGGGTGGGAGACTGATCGAGAACCCTTATCATCTGTCTGAGCCGTCAGCAACTTGGAGAACAAAATTACTGCGTCTCTATATAAAGAAATATACTAACACAAAAACATTGCAAATATTAAATATCAGAAACTTCTACATTTAATTTAGAAACTTTGTAAAAAAGACAATGCAAACATTAAAAGAAGTTAACATAAAATTCCAAGCAGGCTTGACAGAAACGGGATAAGGCTAAAGTGCCAGGAGCAGCTGTTTAGCAAACAAACTGTGTCTTGAAAATAATGAAGCATCCTCATGACGCATGAAGCTTGGAAATCATAAGCCTGCTTGAGCTGGTTCAAATCTAAATGAGTTAACGGAGCCAGCAGATGACAGAGCCTTACTTCAGAAATACTTCAGCGCTGGATCAGAACACGCCGCCAGGCCGGCGTAAATATCCCATCCTCTTACAATCTTAGCACGCGACATGCGTGAGAAATTTACATTTAACGCCAACGTTCAGTCGCAGCGTGGGAAGTAAAGACCGAGACACGGAGGACTGCTTCCTGATTGGCACAAGTGTTTTATAAATGCAGCACAACACCTTCCTAAAGCCAGTTACATGGGTGAGTTAATGTGTGAAGGAAATGTCATTATTGTGCATTTGGCTGAAGTTTCTCTCCTTAGCAGGCAGGCGGGCACAGAGAGGTCAACACTGAACCCTGCCAGTTCAATGTTTATTGCAAGGTGTCAACTTCTGTGTTAAACTGAGAATGCAGTTCCTTTTATTATTGTTCAGTTCCTGAAACTTTGGTAAATTCTCAGGGGAAGATCAGACCCAATGTTTAGAGCCATCTTTTGCAGGCAAGGCTTCCTTTTTGGTGCCACAATGGCAAAAACAGCAGGAAACGTCGACCATTGATGCCTCTCATGCTTTGCAGACTTATTAACCTGCACACTTTTCACCTGCACGATAGTTAGCATCAACTTTTAATTAAGCTAAGCAGACATGGATAAAATTATTGGCCACCCTTATTAAAAATAAATCCATACCTTATTGCAGAAACATATTATCATGCTGAAAGGCTGGGTTTCTGAGTCGACGTACGTTTTTTTTTTTCCTGAACTTCCTTGAGGCCAACCAAAAGTCTCTTTCCAATTTGGTAGCCTAGCTAGCAGTGGCTGAAAAATTACCTCTAGGTCATATTTATACAAGAGGGAACCAAGTCATTGTTAATGTTTAAATTGAATTAAAGCACATCTACATTTATTTTAAAGAGGTTTTGCCACTGGTGATTTGTTAAAAAAATTAAAAAAAAAACACTGAATACTGCAAGTTTACTCAAATGAATGGTTGGATTATTCCTAATTAAGATATTTTACACGTTTACCAGGGATGCAAACAACGTTGTCTATTTCTGTATATATTTTTCATAGTGTCTTGTGCAAATCTATCAAAAAGAACCACCTCCCTTAGAGTTAAAAACACTGTATTTGTACAAATCGGAATGACCAAAGATGACTAAGTGGAAGCCCAGTGAGAAAATAACCATTTGGTGGCATTCAAAATCCAAAAGTTAAGATAAAAGAGCGCACACTGTGCCACAGTCCTTGGACAAGGCGCTGAACTTGAAGCTGCTCCCAATAACAGGCCTTATCTGGTAATTGGCTTGGGAGTGGGAGGACAAGGCAACGTCACTGTGGAGCTTTTACCATCTGCTAAGGTTACAAAAGCGCTCTGAAAGAAGAGCCTATTTATCATTCAACAAATTCTGCAAAGGGCTGTAATTTGCCAGCATTGTTGATGTGTGTATCTTTTGCAACTTCCATAGAAACAGCCTTTTGTGTCCCTCCTTTGCTGTGATATTGGTGAGGCCATTTAGGACTTCTATGATTTCACGAGAAACGGCTTTACACATTGGATTATAATTTAAATTCATTAGCGAAGCTCCTTTTTTATGTCATTGGTGCTTAAACTCTGCAGTGTGTAATTTAAACATAGGCACATCTTGTAAACGTGTTCTGGGAAAAGGTGACCCGGTTGTGTATAACGTGGTGAAACTAATCCCACTTTCCGCAGTCCTGAATTTGAACGGCTGGTCATTGAGTCTGAGTGGGACTTCATTTTGTTTATTTCATTTTTAAATTCTTAAATGAGTTGTTGAAATGAGCGTGTCTCACAGAACAACTCATACTACTGAATACAATCACATAGTTATAATTACAGAGACTCGTGCAGGCCGGTACCGCCTCCGTGTTTCCATGGCTGCAGAAAGTGTCCAGTTTAAGGGCTTCCTGATCCCACTTAATGGTCTAGCTTGGCCACAGCTAGCCTTTGTATTTTGGACCAACGTGTGACGATGATGAGGCCTATTCAGAAATCTAATGAGTCAAATCGGGTGGATGATTGCCGCTATTTACTATCAGCCACCGATTCTCATCACGCAGCATCATTACCATATTACGCCAGCAAGTGTTATAGATGGAAGACATTAAAAGTTAATCACATTGCTTGTTAGCAAATCCATTCTTTAAAGAGAAGACTGTTTTATGAAGGGAGCGCTCGTGTTTTCTAGCTACTGGGGTGTCCTTAAAAAGAACGACGTGGGACCAAAGATGTCCAAGCACCATAATCTCTGTAGGAAAAATCAATATCTAATCAGAGCTGATCAACAAGAGCAGAAGATTTTCTCCTCCTGCTTGCAGTCTATGACACATACACATTTAGCCAGGAAAAGATTGCACTTTAAATGATTTATCAACACTGAGCTGAACATTAGTCAAAAGCTGATGTGAAAGTGATGAAACAGAAGAGAACGTTCGCACCTCTGGTTGCCGCTACGCAATGTGACGACAATACGTGACGAATGCGTGCACAACCCTATGTCTTTGTCCTTTTACTCATATTTATAACCATCCAATATGCTTGTTTTTCCTGTGTAATGGTGAAGTGGAGAGGATCAAAGCGAACGTTAAACAACAGGCTGAGCTGCGCCTGGAGACATCCTCCGCCTGTTCCATGGCCACATTCAACCACGTCTTTAAAAATTACCAATCATCCCAGCAGGCTGCCAGCTTGTTGAGCAACATCTGCTTTAAAAAAAAAAAAGGAGTTGGACAATGTGAGAATATCAGAAAGGTCTGGAACAAAATTTAAAACCAACAAGCAGAATTAAGAAGTCATGTTTTTAAAGAGGCTGGGAGGGAAAACAAGGAGGACCTGAAAGTTTCACCATCCTTCAATTATTCATCTACTCCAACAAAGAGGTGTGTGGGATTAGGGTTCCCAGTCAAGGTTTTGTCATATTATCAGTTTCAGAATCCAGTGCTAAACTTAATTGTCAATCAATATCTTTGAGCTCACAGCAGTAGCAGGTTAAATAGCAAGCCAACAGGACGTGATTAGCTGGACCCGTTTTTTAAAGGTATACTATGCAACCGGGGTTGATTTTCCAGCGAGGCTCCCCCCAGAGGGCGAAAGTAAAAGTGCACTGTCGTAAAGATGCTCAGCTGTTCTCCTGGTTTGTCCGTCAAGCCAGGCGCGGTTGTTTTGAGCTTAGCAGACAGGCGAACACAACGAATACAAAAGTGGAAAAAATGGCAGTACAAACAATGACTAACACAGTGAAAGTATGAACACAGAGAGAGAGAAACCATTCCAATGCAGTGTTTCCCCTAGGAATTTGGGACAACCGGCGGAGCGGGGGGAGACAAGCTTTGCGCCGCTGTGCGGAGCGGGGGGGGAGACAAAGTTTGCACCGCGGAGCGGAGCGGGGGGCAGAGCGGAGCGGAGCGGGGGGGGGGGGAGAAACAAACTTTGCACCGCTGACCGGCGGAGCGGAGCGGCGCACATATCGAGTTAGTTTTATTTTTTTATTATTATTTTTTTTGAATGTCAGCGAGGCGGTAGCGTGAGGGAAACCCTACAATGTTACTTACAATCGCATCAGCAGAAACGCGAGGTCCGCGTCAGCCTTGCTGCCTTCTATGTTCACCCGTGTACGACTCCTCTCTCTGTCCAGAGCCCTTTTCCTCTTTCTTGCCTGCTCCAACATGGGCTTTCGCTGTTTTCTCGCTGGTTCCGCCATGATAACTGCACAAATATCGCCACTGCGCTACCAACGAGCACACCTTTCACTGCGGGCGTGTAGCAGTTCTCGCCGTAAAGCAAGACCGACTCTCACGATGCACACGAGACTACTGAGCCTGTGACTGCGGGCCGACTGCTCCTGCATTGCAAGTGCGGTATTTCCCCCACAGACCACCAGGGCGGCCGAGAAAACCTTAGTTCAACCTGAAATGACTCATTTAATCATCCAAAACGGTATGGAACATATTAATTAACTGAAAAATGTTGCATAGTATGCCTTTAAAATCATGGAGGATTTTAGTTATTAAATCTTGCAACGTTCAGGGGAAACAAGTTTACAGAGTGGGAGAAACACTTCTCTGTCAGCTAGGAGCCAAATTATCAATAAGTCGTATCAAAATAAAGAGATTAAACATGCTAGTTTTAGCCAAACACTCAAGCTAACAGCTATGCATAAAACATAGTCAGCCTGAGCAAAACAAGAGTTTTGCAAAGACTAGATGTATATGAAGCATGAAATAATATGTAAAAAAAAAAAAAAAAAAAAAAGTTGAGACAATCCATAGCTAAAAAAGGTTAAAACATGAAAATGTGTGAAAAGAAATCCACATACGCTGCAAAAACGGAACTAAAAATAAGAAACATTTTCTTGAAATAATTTTATTTATCCTTGCTTTGAGCAGGTAAAGATGACTTGCTAATGGAATACGATTTTTTTAACTTAAAATAGGAACAACTTATCTCCATCTTATTTCAAGTGCAGTATTTCTAATTATCTTATTTTATGGATAAAATAGTCATTCCAGTGGCAGATAATCTTATTTACCTGCTCAAATCAAGGTCAAACGCATTAATTTCAAGAATCTTTTACTTATTTTTAGTTCTGTTTTTGCAGAGTGAACACGTCTACTGATGTTTAAATGTGGTAATTGGTCTAATAAAGCTGCCCGTTATATGTTTTTATTTAGACAAGAATCTTAACTGAACCTCTGGGCTGTGATGGACCAAAAAAGACCAGAACTGGCCAACAATAAACAATAAAGCTATGTGTGGAGGGAAATCTAGTCATGTTTAAGGAGAAGCAATGTCAGAACATCACAGCAGCTTAAGCTCATCAACCATTTTGAGGCTCTCCTGCAGAAATCCCTGTCAGGAGAAAATATCTGACTCTGTGAAGCAAACTGAACATCCCCGGTTGCAAAGTGGGAATCAAAACACGAATATAGACCATCTGATATGGAGAAAATGGAGTCTGTTATCTCGCTGCACTTTAAAGCCACTGAGCTTTCAAGCAGAGATGTGCGAGCCAGCTTATTCATTTTCCTGCAGCACTGGACTGGGACTCGGTGTTAGCATGTGTCCGTTCTTAAATGAGTTGAATAGGCGTCAGGAACAGATCTTAATCAGGACTTTCCTAGCTTTTCAGAAATCAGCTTCAGCATTTCATGACATTATTTTGATAACAATGTTGTGTTATTGCAAGATTAAACCAAATAAAATAGAAATAATTGTAGTGAAGCAACCCTTTTAGAACAAGGGTCTCAGGTTCCAGTCCTGCATCTGTCCTGCAGCTTTTAAACGTATCGCTTCTTTAACCTGACCTAGAAATTCAAAAAGGTGGACTGGAAATTTACACAAAAGCAGCCAATTTCTAGGGAAAAGAAACAACTTTAGAAAGCAAATATTGATCGAGATCACTTTAAAGGCTTGCAAGACAGTCTGGCTCTTTGGCTCATTTCTTTAGTACTGCATATGTATTGAAACATTAGGATAAAAAACAATGAATCAGGAAGAAACATGCACCATAGCCAGGACAGCAATCCCCCCCAAACATCACAAATCACCCGATGCAGAAGAAAAAAGGTCATACTTTCAGTGAGGAAATAATATGTACACAGAATATGGCTGCCATGTAAACAATCACCCTCTTTGAGAAGAGAAGAACTGCTGTGAGATTAGTTTTCTAAAGCTGTGTACCAGAGAACAACAAGGAGAACTTAAACTACTTCCTGCATTATTGATATTCCCTTAATTCTCAACGGGAGGAGGCCTGTCAAGAATCTCTGTCGATCCAGTGGCAGCGCTGAGGAATAATATCCACTGCAATGTTTTTGGGCCTTGAGGCACTGCATTGTTAGCTGCTATTCTGCATATATTTGCACAATTAAAATTTTAACCAATCACAATGAGGATTTTTTTTTCTGTTATGTTCAGTCAGATTATTATAAGTATTTATTGTAAATAAAAGGGGGATTATGTGCTCCTATTGCTTTCCAGACGTCTCTTTTGCTGTAACCAATAATGTGTTTTAATGGCTTTGTGTAAAATTATGCAACTGAACCAACGTCATACAGTTTTATTCTAGTCTTTGATGATTTTTTTATTTTTTTTTTTGTCATGCCAGAGGAGTTAGGTTTTGTAAATCCATGTCAAGCTTCTTTTAAACCTTTGGTGATTTGGTTTCTGTCGGTCTCACAAACCCAAAGCCATTAGTGTAACATTGTGCGGGGGTCTTGCATGCAGTTATATGAGTTTTGCATGAATGCCAGCTTCAAAGTAAGCGAAAGAGACATTTGTTGCTTGGAGTGTTTTCGTTTTTACTGCAAGCAATTAGCTTCTGAGCCTACATCTCAATTGTACAGAACAGAAAGTAATTTTCAATATTGTGCAAGACAGATGGCTGGTCAAGGTTCAAGCCTGATTTTCTGTACGAGAGCAAAAAGTGGCAAATTGAAAGACAATTTGTACAACAAACATGTAGGAGGAGGAAGTAGGATCAGTGCCTCAGTATGAATGTTCTCATCTTATTAGCAGGCAAGGCCGCTTGCCTGCAGTCTGGGGCTCTCTTTGCATGACTCATGAAAGCGTGGCTTCCCAAAGCTACTGTAATGACGTACATCGTGAGGCACGAAATTTACTTCGGGTCCAGAAATTGCTGTAAAGGTCTATCCACAAAATCACCACTGTGAGAAGAAAAAAACTACAAGATCTTTCCCTGTTTCAATAAATCTACACAGTAGCTTGCAAAATGTGTTTATATCCCTTTAATTCAATATTCAATTCAATTAAATTTTATTTATATAGCACCAATTTATGAAACATGTCATGTCAAGGCACTTTCCAAAGTCAAATTCAATCAGATTATACAGATTGGTCAAAAAGTTTTCTATCTAAGGAAACCCAGCAGATTGCATCATGTCTCTCCAAGCAGCATTCACTCCTCCTAAAAGAGCGTAGAGCCACAGTGGACAGTTGTCTGCATTGTTGATGGCTTTGCAGCAATCCCTCATATTGAGCATGCATGAAGTGACAGTGGAGAGGAAAACTCCCCTTTAACAGGGAGGAAAACCTCCAGCAGAACCAGACTCGGTATGAATGATCATCTCAACCGACTGGGGGATAGAGAAGACAGAGCAGAGACACAGAAAGAGAGACAAAAAAGCACAGAAGCACACATTTCTCCAGTAATCTGTTCTACATTAGATGGTAATAGCGGGTGATCTGTCTTCCCTGGATGATGTCACAGAACGAAAAGTTAAAAGCTAAAATGACGACAAGCAATACAAAACTGGAGAACAGTAGGAGAACTCAGCAGAGTGAGAAAAATAGACCCTGATGTCCCCCAGCAGCCTAAGCCTATAGCAGCATAACTATAGAGGTAGCTCAGGGTAACATGAGCCCCTCTAACTAGAAGCTTTTAAAAATGAAAGTTTTAAACCTAGTCTTAAAAGTAGACAGGGTGTCAGCCTGATGGGCATCTTCAGATTTTGGTTTGTTTAAAAATTTTCTTGCCAATTTTATCCGATAGATCAAGACAAATGATTGGTTACTTGTGAAATGGAATAAAATTATAGATGACTTTCAGAACGTGTTGTCCTGCTTGAAGGCGAACTTCACCCCTGCAGCTTCTAGCATGTTTTCATCAAGTAGTTCATCAAGGGTCACCCTGTACTCAGCCTCATCCATCTTCCTATTAACTCTCCACTCGCCGTGTTTCTCAGTAGGGTTGCCGTGTTTGCAGCGGTAGCTTTCCTCCACAGACAGGGATGCACACCAGAACATTCAGTTTTTGGTCTCATCTGATCAGGATACATTCTCCCACACGTCTGCTGTGTCTCCTGCACGGCTTGTTGTATGCACCATTAAAAGAAAGCATCTATCTTTTAATAATGGCTTTCTGCTAGCAACACTTCCAAAAGGGCTGGATGCGTGGTTTAGCAGACTAATTAGTAGTCCTGTCAACAGATAACCCCACCTCGCTGTTGTGCCATTTTCTGATGCTGGATGAGACGTTCACATCTTGGGATATTATTACAACCATAGCCCTCCTTCCAACTGTCTCCCTGACCTGCTGTCTGCCCTGTTTCTTATTCTTCAAGATGTTGTTTTTTACTAATGTTCTCCAACAAACTCCTGCAGCCTTCACAGAACAGCTGTTCCTATACCAGAATTTATATTAAGGTGGAATTAAACACAGGGGGACTTCACTTGGTTTTATTCACAGGTTCTAGAGTAAAGAGGCCGCACACAAATACACACATTTGTTATGTTGCTCTTTATCCGTTTAAAAGAAATCTCTTTAAAATGGATGGAAGATTTTGGCTGTAATGTGAGAAAAATGCGAAAACATTTAAACTGTACGTATTATTTTGTTTGACATGTCTAGTGGAGATTACGTTTTGAGCGGGAGCCCATGATGAGACCCCTCCACCATGTTCACTTTGCCATTCTGCTCAAATGATTTCTAAAAAACTGTAAAACTACATGATGAATAAGTTTTTTGAGGGAATTGTTTTTTTGGGCCAACTTTGGGCCAACTTCCTATATGTCATCGGGTTTACAACGTTTCACTTCCTCTTCCTCTCCCTCCACTGTGGCTGTAAGGACCTTTTGGCAGCCAAACAATCACAAACTCTGATAAACTCTGCATTTACAACAATATTTCTGCGGCCAGGTTTGTTTTTTCCATGGACTAAAACAATTCAAGATGGTCAGCTACGCTGTACTACCTGAGCGGTAGTTTCAGAACCTGTTGGTATTTTTTTCTCCCGAGTCTTGGAGGATGATTTGCATTTTTTTTTTTTTTTTTGGGGGGGGGGGGGACTATGTTTATTTTTCCTTGTATTTGAACAGCTTCCATCAAATTGATCTTGGACAATTTTCCCCTTTTCCTCCTTCCCGTTAAATGGATTGCAATTGTTTTTTGTTGTTGTTGGGGGGTTTTTTTGGAGTGGAGAAATTTTCCGAATCGAATTTAAGAAAAGAACGCAAGTCTACAATAATCCTCTAAATTGTCTTTATTTTGTTATGTTTTTCCCCTTATGTTGATAGTTAAGCTTTAATATATTTTGAATTGAAATCTTACATTTTTCATTTACACACCAGGCTCCTTAAAGAACCGTTCTCTGGTGCTGCTAAATGGTAATCTTTTGTAACATAAGGAAGCCGTAGTCAGTCTGTAGTCCAGGCGAGTTACATACATGTTCTCAGCATTATGTAAGAATAGCTCTGCTGAATAAAGCAACATTGGTTTTATGATCTACATGGTGAAAATTGTTTCATTCTTCATTCCCTCATTTCAGTGACTTGCTTATAAAAGCTTTGTTTTTAAATTTCTTGGCAAACCAGACTTGCCTTGATGTTGACTGATTTGCATCTAAAACATTGAAGCTATTCATCTGTCAAAGGCTACATTCAGCCACTTCCATCATAGGTTTTCTGTCTGAATTACACCCCCTTACATGCCATAGATAACATTCAGGTGTTATAAGCTACTGTAGCCCAAAGATGCCTCAGAAACCTTTCAGTCTGACAGAGGAATCACGAAGGTTAGCTTCTTCTCCCTGCGACTGACTCTATGATCTAAGTGCTTGTCTAGGCTGCCAGGATTAGAAAAAAGATTAATCATAAATGTCTGTAAGACCCTTGAAGATCATCTTATTTCTTTTAACAGAAATACAACTGAAATATCCTTCATTCTCTTGCGTTTCGGAAATTCAGGTGCACCAGCGGTACTGTGAAAGGCAAACGTAGCACGCAGGTACACACAAAGATGAAATCTAAAAATGAGAATAAGAGATCATACAGTACGGACACATTTGCAAAATCAGAAAAAAAAATGGCAAACAGTTATCAGGTATAGCGTACTCAGAGTAGTCATTTTGAAATGTACATTTATGTATGAAAAAATACAAAAAAATATTTACAAGAATGAAAAAAAACTGTGCAAAAACTGCTGGAATGTAAAACAACCTGTTGAATTTGTTGGAAGTGGTGATGGTTTTTCAGCCTGACAGCTGCTAGGAGGACAGATCTACGATAACGCTTCTTAATGCATTTAGGAGGCAGCAGTCTTTTGCTGAAGGAGCTCTCCATCTCTGCAGCAGCGTCGCACATGCTGGGTGGGAGACACTTGTCCAGCCGTGATGTTGTTTCTGCCACAGTCTCTCCGTCTCCTACCACCTGCACTGGTTCGGGGGTGCGTCTGAGGACAGAGCTGGCCCTCCTGATTAACTCATTAATGATTGATGGGATGGAGTCTCCATCTACAGTCTCTGCTTGAAATATTCCGCTCATGCACCGGAGAACTGGAGATAAGCATGCTTTTGTAAGAACATTATACATTTTAAATAAGTCTGTGTCCTTTCAAAGCACCTGGAAGTCAAATATTGAAAGATATTAGAAAGAAAAAAAAGTGTTTTCTCGTGTATCAAATAAAAATGAAGCTGAGAATAAAAGCAAGATTTGTTTTTACTGAACCTTTGGTAATCAAAGCATTCTGAGAGGCTCTCTGGAACTGGTTTTTAAAACTAATTGGACACTGGTACAATTTAAAGACATCAAACTATTTTAATCCAAAATGCAACTAAAATACCTATAATATTAAAAACAATCATTAGCTGGTCCTAGACCAGATTACCTCAGTTAACTATTACAGTCCCAGACTGTGGATCTCTGCAGAGAGGAGAAAAGCGTCAAATAACCAGTCTTTGCAGAATGCAGGTCTTTCTCTGTTATGAAAAGGAGTAACAGGGTTTATGTAACGAGACATTATACCCCTGAATCACTTAGAGGCGGTTTCTAAGATCGGTTAGCACTCACGGTCATTCATTTGCAGGAAAACTCTGCATTATATTATCAAGCAATAGAGCCTTAAACAGCAGGGTAGCCAGAGGAACATCAGCGGTGAAACTCAGCTCCTCCTCCCGAGCCAAGCATGTCTCACAACAACAAGCTATAAAACTGGAAAAATACGTTTTCCTATACTCCAATAAAGTATATCATTCATACTTTAAAAGTGTATCTTTATCTTTTTTTTATTTCACCCGTGTCTACTTATGTCAAATTGATGCTTAGACTGTGAAGAGAGTCGCTTCTACTACAAATAAAGATTTATTTCTTTTGCAGTTTTCTTGTACGGCTCTGAAAAAAAAAAAACAATAAAACAAAATTTCCCTGAAGTGTGCAGCAACAACGCAATGCCGGGTCTCAGTGCCGGGCAAAAGTATTAGTACCCCTTGAACATCTCCACATTCTCTCATGTTTAGGTCCTCAGACTTAAATATATATATTAGTAAGACTTGATTTGACAGACCAACACAGCATCATTGGGAAGCTGTGGGGAAAATGACAAATGGTTTTCAAGTTAATTTGCAATTAGATTTTAAAAAAGGTGTGACATTTCACAAGCAATGTCGTCATTAAAACATTAATATTTCAAAGGAGTAATAGGAACGCAATGATTGGCTAGAAGAGACCCGAGTTTCCACCCTGCAAGCCGCTGTCATATTTGGTCTGTTGAAGGAAGTCTCAAGACATCAGATGCTCACACCTGACTCAGATATTCAAAAAGCAAAATGACACAGAGAGCTGAAGCAGAGGTGAAAATTGGAAAACGTGGATTTGACTCGACTGATGTTGTCATGAGAATGTTAGCCTGTTTCATCCTTGCATAATTCTCTATTACTTTGCAGCCTGATATGACATTAGCATGGCTTTTGAAGGTTTGGCTAATAAACAGAAAAGAACCGATAGACAGAAGCTACTTAAATTAACCTGGGCCATAATAATAGTAAATTATCTGTTGATCCTCTAAATTTAAGTCCACAAATATTCACTCACTTTTTAGCTGGTTTGTGATTAACAAGACGGGGAAGAATAACTCATGTTCTTCCATTAAAAACCAAATGTTCATGTTTATTTATTGCTTTTCCCAACAAAAACAAGTATTTTCTATTCCTCCTCACCCCGAACCCACATGATTTTGCACTAGTTTGCCATTTTCATTGATCGTAATTAGTAGCAAAACACAAACAGGACTTTTTCCTTATTTCTTTGCATCTTCTTTCCTGTTTGCAGCTGGATCGGAGCAGGAGAAATTTTTTAGAAAGAGCTAAAATAAGGCTGTACATGAGCAAAGATTTGTAGTTTTTTTCACTCTCCAGGGTTACATTTACAGCAATTTGTGAGAGCAGAAAGGTTCTTTGAATGTAGCACCCTTAATTCTCTCTGTGTGAGCGCAGGTCTACTCTGCAGAAATAGCTGTGAGCAGACAGGTTCAACTTTATTCTGCTGTTCCACAAAAAGGCTAAGTGGTGAGAGAGTTTTTAAATATTTTTATATGCTTTTCTTACCTTAGAGAGTGGACCTAAGTTTTATCTTTTATCAGCAATTGAATCAAATTTTACTGCCATGCTTTACAGACAAAAAAGCCTAGATATCTACGTAATTGAGCAGGATCACTCTGGATCGGGCATTCAGGAAACATTTAAAAAAGTAGATTGACAGGCGTCAAAATGGTGCAGAAGTTAGACAGCATCAAATCTTTCAAACAACCCAAAGAATATATACTGAAACTCTGAGCTCAAAGTGACAATCAGGTGATTTTTTGTGTTTGTTTGTTTCTTTTTTTGGTAATTTCATGACTTCTATCAGTCATAATCAGAGCTCTGATTACCCCGTATGTTCCTAACAGAGCACTTCGCTCTCAGACTGCAGGTCTGCTGGTGGTTCCTAGAGTCTCTAAAACCAGAATGGGAGGCAGATCCTTTAGCTATCAGGCTCCTCTCCTGTGGAACCAACTCCCAGTTTTGGTCTGAGATAGACACCCTGTCTACTTTTAAGACTAATCTTAAAACTTTCCTTTTTGACAAAGCTTATACTTAGATTGGCTCAGGTTACCCTGAGCTACCTCTATAGTTATGCTGCTATAGGTTTAGGCTGCTGGAGGACATCAGGGCCTATTTCTCTCACTCTACTGACTTCTACTGTTCCTGAGTTTTGCATTGCTTGTCGTTATTTCAGCTTTTAACTTTTTGCTCTCTCTCTTTTTTTCTTCATAGTAGGTACACCTGGTCTGGCGTTCTGTGACATCATCCAGGGAAGACAGATCACCCGCTACTACCATCTAATCTAGAACAGATTACTAGATCAATGTGTGCTTCTGTGCTTTTTTGTCTCTCTTGTTGTGTCTCTGCTCTGTCTTCTGTAACCCCAGTCGGTCGAGGCAGATGACCGTTCATACTGAGCCTGGTTCTGCTGAAGGTTTTCCTTCCCGTTAATGGTGAGTTTTTCTTCCCACTGTCGCTTCATGCTTGCTTAGTATGAGGGATTGCTGCAAAGCCATCAACAATGGAGATGACTCTCCCTGTGGCTCTACGCTTCTCCAGAAATGAATGCTGCTTGTCGGGACTTTGATGCAATCTGCAGGGTTTCCTTGGAGAGGAAACTTTTTGACCAATCTGTACAATATGATGCTTTAGATAATATTTTTTTACATATGAAAAAAGATGAGAATATACTCAATATTATCATGATTTCAGATCTGCCGTTTATAAGCTCAAATATAAAACGGCATACATGCTTCAAATATATCAACATTAGTTCTACTCTGACAGCATGGTGGGAGTTCCTCAAAATGACAAAGTCATCCCTTATCCCATGCAGTCGTACACCTATCTGGAATAACCCTGATATCCTACAAAATAATAAAATGATAAACTTTACATACTGGAAGAATAAAGGTATTAAATATCTGGAACATCTACTTGACGGAACCGAGTTCATCAATTTTGCTAAACTAAATATGCAATATGGCATTAGTAAAAATAAATTCTTGGAATATGAACAACTTAAATCTATAATTAAAAATAAATATAAGCATATTAATGGTGGTTTACAAGTCCCAACTAATATAATAGAGTTCTTAGATTTAACCCCCCCCCCCAAACTACTGTCTAAATCATACAGGACACTGACTAAAATAGATGATTCGATATCTCTTCCTATAATGAAGTGGGAAAAAGATTTATCAGGCACCTTTGAACAAAATTTCTGGGCTCAGACATGTCTAAGAACTTTCAAATTGACTAGAAACACCAACTTACAACTAATACAATACAAAATCCTTCACAGAGTGCATTACACAGGACAAAGATTATTCAAGATGGGTCTGGCACAATCTAATATCTGCCCACACTGCATAGGCAATCATCCTGATAATTATTTTCATGCGTTATGGTTATGCACACCAGTCCAGAGGTTCTGGACACAGATATGTAATGACTTATCAAGGTGCTTGAGCTGTAAAATTACACCATCCCCATCAGTTTGCCTGCTCGGTAATTTTGAGGAAAGTCCTCTGAAAAAAGAAATAGTTTACATGGTTTTTACTGCTTTATGCATCGCAAAGAAAACTATCCTCATGAATTGGAAAAGTAAACAAAATCTCAGTATCAATCAGTATAGAGATCTTTTGTTGGATCATATTAATCTAGAGACAGCATCTGCTTCCACATCTGATTGGTCTTTTTGGGCTCCTCTGATCAACACCATCACTTAGTGGAATAGGGGGCGGTGGGTTGCTTCCTGCAGGGCGCAGTGGCTGGATGGAGGGGTTCCTGGGGCCCTGGGGGCACTTGGAGTAGGGCGCCTGGTGGATCCGGCTCCGGGGTCTGTTGCCCCCATCTGGGAGGAGTTTGGGAGGCCTACGGGTGGCCTACAGCAGCCGCTTGCGGCGCTCTTTGGGAGCTGCGTGTTGACGGACGTGGGTTACTGACCTGGTAGCTGTGCTGCCGCTGGGTGGGGCCGGGGTGGGTCTGGGGTCTGGGGTCCCTGGGGCGCGCCGCCCTCGGGCGCAGGCCCCGGCGGGGCCTCGGGGGTTCCGGTTCCGAGGGGTGTGCCGCTTTTGGTGTGGGCCGGCGCGCGCCCGGGTGTCCGCCCCTGCACGGGGCCTCTGGTGCGCTGGGGGGCCTCGGGGCCCGTTGGGCTGGTAGGGGGGCATGGTCATTAACACCTCTGGGCAGATGCTCTTCTCCTTTATTGGAAAGGCACTCTGCCAGTGGGGGGAGGGGGAAAGGAGGGGGAGTAGGGATCTACCCAGCCTGGATGTCTACTGTCGAATGTATGGTGAGTTGTTTGAACGTTAGTGTTGGGGAGGGATTAAATCCACGGGTGGGGGGGGGGGGGGGTTGGGGGGGGTTGACGTTCTGGTGGGCTTGTGTCCGGCCCCCTGTCCCGGTCCTGGTCCGTGTCGTCTTCCGGTGCGGGTTTCACCTGGGGGGTGGGGTTGGGGTGGCTCGTGCGGGCCGGCTGGCCAGGGTCCCCCCCTCTTATTATTATTATTATTATTATTATTATTATTATTATTATTATTATTATTATTATTTATTTATTTATTTATTTATTTATTTATTTAGTTTAAGTAGGCTTGGTGGGCGGGCTGGGGGAGGTAGAGGTGTTGGTCCTGGTGGGTGGTTGGCTGGCGGGCCCTGCGGCCTCTCCCTGGCCCCCGGGCTACGGTGGTGCCGCTGGCGAGGCCCCCTTCTCTGGGTGGGGCTTTCGGGGAGCGGGGGTGCCTATTGGAGTCAGTAGGGGAGCTGGCTCCCTGGGTTGGCTTCCCAGTCATTTGCTCCCCATCCCCGGACTCCTCCCTCTGCCTGCTCCATCACGCCGCCACACATGCAGGTCATGAGGGAGGGGGCGTTACTGGAGGTTGCCACTTTCTGGTGACGCCCCTCTCCCCAATTTTATCATGCATCTTAGACACTTTCACTTCAAACATTTTTCACATCGCACACTCATATAGGCCATGGTAGGGGGGGGGGGGGGGGGGGAAGACGTCTGGGGGGGGGCTTATGTTGTGTGGGCCTCACCTCGGACGGCTCCCTTCACCTCCTCTCCCACTTAGACATTGAGGGTTCTGGGCAGTCACACGGAGGGGGTGCGCTGGCAACAGCTACCTTCCGAAAGGGGGGTGGGCTGTGCCGTGCACCCCCTTCGGCGCTCCCAGTTTTTAAACGCACTTGAGAACAACATGCAACAACACAACATTTGAGCAGGCGTAGGGAGGGTCGGGGTCTTCTGCACACCCCCGTTCTCCGATGGAGGCAAGGAGTCTGGGGCCTGGAGGAGGTGCGGGCCACTGTGTCCGGGGTCTTGGCGGGGGGCTGCGGTGTGCAGTCAGCGGCCTACCAGGTCTGGGGCTGATGCCTCCGCTCCCCCCAGGGGGCGGGGGGCAGGGATGGCAAGGGTAAGGTGGGGGGAGGGAGTGGGTTTATTAGGTATTTAGGGGGAGGGGGGGGGCTCTGGCCGGGTGGCTCGTGCGGGTCGTGTTGGCCCGCCCTCTTGGGGGGGCCCGGTCCGGGGGGCGTCTGGTCGGGGGCCGGGGCCGGGGGTCGGGCACAAGCAATCGTATAGTCGATTTGGGGTGACCCCCCCCCCCCCCCCTTTGGTCAGTGTTGGATGTGAGTGTTATGTGGGAATGTGTGTACAGCGTCTTTTTTTTTTTTTCTGTGTGTGGCGAGTGGGGCACAAGGGAGGGATGGGGTGAATGAGTTTTTTTGTTTTTTTTTTTTTTTTCAGGTATGGGTGTGGTCCGCTCCCTCTCCCAAGAACATCTCAAGTCTCCGATAGGTGCGGAGCCCATCCCCCCACGTCCTGCCCTCCTCCACTTCGTTGACGGGCGCCTTGGCCCCCTGGCGCATTGGTTGGCTTCGGGTTTGGGGCGGGTTCCCGGGCGTGCGCCGGCCCACTCCTGGCGGCCTCTTCGCGGGGCCTGGCCCCCCGGGGGGCGGCCGGGGCCCTCGTCGCGGGGGCGGGGCGCCCCTGGGGCCTCTGGCCCTCAGGGCCCATGGCCGGGACCACTTCAGCGGGGCTGGCTGCCGGCGGAGCCCACGGGCTCGTCTCCGCGGCTCTTGAGGGCGTCGACATTGCGGTGGCTGGGGGATTTCCTCGGGGTCGTCTCTGCTCCTTCCTTGGGGGGGGGGGGTTGCAGATATCCTGTGTCGGCCCCTCCTGGGCGACCTGCTTTAGGGACCCCTTTGGGAGTCCGGGGTTACGGGTCCCCTGATGCCTGCCTCTGTGCTCGGGGAAGGTGGGTCTTTGGTTCTCCACAATCACTATCAAGCTATTTCTGGATAATCTTCACCTAAACTAGTGCACTTTCACATCTCCCACAGGTGCTGGGTCCCAGGTATTAAGTGTTCACTTATATACAGTAATCTTATAATTTATTTATTTATTTATTTATTTATTTATGTTGTGTCACTTTCTTTTTTCAAATATCACATTACACATGTCAGCTTACATAATAATATATATGATTTAGCAATGGCATCTAGGTGTTATTCGAGTGTATCTGTTGCTTTATGTCTGTTGGTTGTGCTGTTCTTTTTGTGTCTCTTTCCAGGTGATGGAGCAGACAGAGGACGTTTTATCATTCTCTTCCTTTTATCTCCTCTTTCTTTCACCTCTACTCTTTTTTTTCTTTTCTTTCACTTTTTGTAAAAAAAAAAAAAAAAAGAGAATATACTCAATATTGACCCTTCAACTGAAATTGAATGATTATAGTGGATCTAGTCATTCATTGAATCGATAACAATCTTACCAGCAATCAAATCATATTTCAGTGACCAAAATATGAGCAAACATGAAACCTAACACCTTAAAGAGGGATTCTGAGGTTCAAACAGAGCTTAAAGCCAAAAACAGCGTTAATCACCCTCTGCTGGGTCAGACGGCCGTTTACCTTCTTACAGCTAACTTCGATTTCTGCTCCAGGTTCAGTCTGGCTCTTGGCTCTCTCTCCGCTAGAGGAAATGTCAGGCTTGGCTTCACAGCTGCTCTGTCTGCCCAGGAAGGGCCTCCAGAGGCTGGGAGGCCGCTGGATGTTTGGCAGTTCCTCATTTTGTGAATCAGAACTGAACTGTGAGCAATTAAAATAAAAATAACTATTTTTTCTGGGTCATGTTTGCACCAGTTTCATTAAAGCACAAACAAACCAAGCGTACTGCACATTTTAAAGAATGGGAAGGTGAACAAAAATCAAACCACCTATTAATGGCTTGTCTTCTTTGACGTCGCTGTGTCTCTCGGCCCGATCTCTCTCCCCCTCTCTCCTCTTCTCTTTGCGTCCCATCGTGGCGTCGCCAGTGTTGTCTGGCATGTATGTGAATAGACAATTCATCGTAATATCTCATTCACATTTTAAATGAGCTCAAAAAAGGCAAAACTGTGGAGGTGAGATCCCATTATCTGAGAATGAAATGTGCAAAAAGTGCAATAACGTGTTTTATTTAGCCCATAGACCTATCCTAAATGTTTAAAAGGAAGCATAATAGGTAACCTTTAATATTTTGTTGCATTATAATCTGCTAGAGTGAAATAAAATGAATCGCTGTCAGCACAACTCCAACAGGGCAAAACTGATCAGAGTTTCGAGGATGTTTTAGTCGGTAATCCGCATCCTAACATCTCCCTGGAGTAAATGTGACACTGCGGTGCCCTCAGTCACACATTAATAATATAAATTCACTTTCCCACCATAGTTCCACTCAGGTAGTTTTCCTCTTTGTTATCAGAAATTGTGTGTCTCAGGGCTTAAGTTATAAACTTATGTTTAGTTTCTTAAAGATGAATTAATACAATACTATTATTAGTACTGGTCATCAACTGTATCATCCATTTAACATGTGAGGATAATAATTAGGTTGCAAAAGGGCTTGCAAGAGTTTGCATGTTCTCCCTGTGCATGTGTGGGTTCTCTCTGGGTACTCCGGCTTCCTCCCACAGTCCAAAAACAGGACTCTTAGGTTAGCTGGTCTCTCTAAATAGTCGTCGTGGCAGTGTGTGTGCATGGTTGTGTGTCTGTGGTGGACTGGTGACCTGTCCAGGTTGTCCTGGGTGGGCCACTGTAGATTGGCATGGATAAGTGATACTGGCACTAGATGTTGCTTCTCTTAAACTCTCATATTTATTTTAATTGCACACAGCTTTTGCAGCACAATGCAAGTTTTTAAAGGAAATCTCTTTAATCCCTTTTTAACTCGCACACAGTGTACCTGAAGCAACGTTGCTCATTTCCAGGGCCCTCTGGTACCATTTTCGATGAAAACAGAACAGGTTTTAAGGCGATTGTGCCTCAGAACAGTCTTATGTGCCGGTTTGCCACCTGTCTGAAATAAAAAGAGGAGTTCTTTAATGTTTCCACCTTTTTGATCTGTCTCTTTTGTGTTAGCACTTGTGCCTCCTCCTACGTGCATGCCATTTTCTTACTGTCAACGCTGCTGGCCTTTAATCTCTGAAAAGTCAGAGAGAGTAAAGGACTGATGACATCCGGTGTCTGAGGGACACTTAGAAAATCTCACTTCAGCTTCAGTCTTCCATGGTGGTTCTGACTCACGCTGATCATTACCCCCCCAAAAAAAGAAATATGATACGATTTAGTTTCACTGTTACTGAGGTTGATAATCCAATGAAGATATTTAATGTCTGTCTTCTTTCTCTGCAATGAGCAGGTCAGATAGTGCAGACTGTGGTTTAAAAACTGGCTCCTTGATGAGTAATATCCTCGGACAACCTCGGCTTCATCGAAGCCTGAGGTTTTGACTTTTAAGTCCAAATCTTTTGCATTGTGCTTTTCACCTGGAGACATAAGATGTTATTTTCCTCCACAAAAATATCTGCCAGACAGATTCGTCTGACTGCGAAATGCGTGATGATGCAGTCCAGATGCCTAAGAGAAGTTATGTCTTCCTGTGGCCTGTAGTGCTTTTGTCGAGTCACTCCTTTACCACAGAGGATCAGGGGATTTGTTTTTTAATCTGCAGATTTCCCTGTTCTCCTTTCAACACTTATGGACTTTACGAGGATAAATATGCAAACTACAGATAATCCTTTCATTGTTTGTTTCACAAAGATTTAAGCTTTTGTTGATATATATCTCTTTCCTGGAGTAAGCCAATAATCACAGATAGCTGCACTTACCTTGGCCCATTCTTTGTTTTCTTTGTCACAAACATTACTCCTTGTTCTAAGCAACTTTGTTTAGCCATTTCTTATTTTATAACAAAGCCATGACAACGCTATTGCTGCTATTAACTCTGAGTTCTCTTGAATTTAGTTTTTCTTTCCCAAAGAAAGTACTCCTCGCTCACTGTGTCTGTGTTTAGCTGTGTCTCTTTCCCGGAGGTGGGTAGTTACTAGTTGCATTTACCTAAGTAACTTTTTGAGAAAAATATACTTTTAGGAGGACTGTACGTTTTACTTTTAGTTGAGTAATATTATTACTGAAGTATCACTACTCTTACTTTAATTTTGGGCTACTCTACCTACTGCAAGTAGCTTCATGAATAAAAAGCATACTTGTTTTAACCAAAAATGGAGTAGCGACAAAAACCTCCAGTTCTTATTTGTACATGACATTTGTTACTTTTAATGTTATTTTCTATCTTCTGAGCTCACTGAGCCATTTGGAGGTCAAATGAAAGTACGGTAAACAGTAGATATTGTCACTGGAAGTACTTTGCACTGTTCTGACATACTTTATATACATTAACTGTTGTAAGTATTGCTTTCAAGTTTAATGTTGAACAAAAACATTTAAATAAGTGTTTCTTTCATCTTTAATGTCTTAAAATACCAGAATGTGCCCATAACTTTACATTTTTGTCTGTCTGATTATATAATTTTAAAATATTAAATCATCAGCTGGTATGATTAGTTACTCAGTACTTGAGTGGCCTTCTTACTGAATACTTTTTTACTCTTAGTTGCGTAATTTATTGGCTGACAGCTTTTACTTTTATGTGAGTAAAAATATATTGAAGTAGTGCTACCTCTTTCTTTCACCTCTACTCTTTTTTTTCTTTTCTTTCTCTTTCACTTCTTGTTCTTCCTTTACTCTCCCATTGTAATGTCCATATAATTTGAAATTCTCCTTGCAGGAATCACAATAAAGCTATTTACAAGCATAAATCAAGTGGAGCACTATGGCGAAAGCTGTTCGCTCCACTTGTAAAAGCAAAATCTGTCGAGCTCTATTTGGCATTGAGACATCAATTCCTATTGCCACATTGCTAGACAGGACACTGGGGAAAAAAAAAAAAAAAAAATGAAGTAGTGCTACTCTTACTTGAGTACAATTGTTGGCTACTCTATCCACCTTTGCTCTCTCCTGAACTGAAACAACCTCAGCAAATGAACCATTAAACTTCTTCTATCCCATGAGAAATATTCCTCAGTTATTCTGTATTTAGCTGTGTCTCTTCACTTATAATGGCCCCCTGGCCATAACATTTTAGGTCTTTTTTTTTTTTTACTTTCCCATAGAAAGTATTCCTGGCTCCATACTGGGGGGACTCTTAGACGTCACCTTCAGTTGTTGTTGTTTTTTTTTCACAGATGGCGGATTCTTGTTGTTGCAAAGTCAACAGGTGAGCTTTCTTATTAAGTTATAATTTTTCCAACTGCCATTGTATCATCAGCTGGATTTGAATGTATTTTATTCTAACTTAGATGAATCCTGACCAACCTACTACTACATGATTGGTTTAATGAGAGTGATTTGAATTAATTTGGGACTAAGTTGCAAGACCAACAGGTTGCTATAAAAAAATTATTCAAAGTGCCCCTAGACAATTTTTTGCTATGCACTCCTCATAGTTTCATTGTTGAATTATCTGTATTATTTTGCATTTCTTCTTCCCACATCTATGAATATTGTCTTGTCCTTTAAAATATTTTATTATGTTTCAAACTGGGACATTTTGTAATAGCACAAAAGCAAAAAAAACAAACACTGTTTTTGTAATTGATATTTTTGATTGCTTAACTTAAAATTTTAAACATCTCAACATTGCGACTCAAACACATTTACACTGCACTTTATTTCATTTTCATTACTCATTTAAATGTTAATGGTTTCTAACCACCACCTTTTTTTTTGGATTAACATAAACCTTCATCTCCTCAAACATTTTAGCATAAATACAATTCAGTCCACTCTTTGCAGCACATAAATCATTAACTTTAGGTTTGACATGTGTGTGACACCTCCACTGCAAAAGCACCATTTACATCAAAATCCAGCTTAAAGGATAATGCCAGGAAGGGGGGGGGGGGTGAAGAATTGCAGCTGTGCCCGGCGATGAGCTCGGTGTCCAGTAGAAAGCAGATGTATGCAGATTGCTGTTGTCCATCAAACTCAGGCAACAAGTTCAGACAAAGGATCTGACAAGTACATCATCAAGAAGAGGACTGTGATGTGTATAGTAAATTGAAAACAACTCTGTACGTAAAAGAAATCCCCTGTGGGAGTTGTTTGGATGACGGAGACTGGCACTGAATTACTAGAAATGTTAAAATTAATTAATGTTAAAGGTTGACGCATATAACATCCATGAATGCAGAGAAAAGCAGAATTTACAACGCTGCCCTTTTACCTAAAAACATCGACTGAGATTTTTATGCACATAGTTTTGCCGTGAAATAAAGACTCAGGCAGTTGTGGAAAAAGAGTAAGTTTTAATAAAATAAAAAATTCTGAATGTAATTTCTCCATCAATTACAGCCATGTCTCCTCTTTTATTATAATCAGCGGGATTTCCATCCACTCAATAATAGTCCTTCTTCCACATTGCTGCTATTTCCATTTAAATTACCTGTTCATATGGGAAGGGAATTAGCTGCAAACCATTTCGTTTAGCTGCAGAAAGCATGTTCGCTTATCCGCATTTAGGCTTGGGTGCGTGGAAATATCTTTTCACATTTAAAGAGCATTTATGTAAAACTATCATCTCCCAGTTCAGCAAAGTTATGAGCAAAAATGGTAAAATGCTGCCCTCTGGTGGTAGCTGGAGGCTTTGCTTCACGTGGTGATCATCCTTATCTCTCAAACTGGGGTTCATTTCTGTGTATTAGGTGCTTAATATGAAAAACATAATTTATTTTTTTCTAAACAGCACTTGTGGAAAGAAAATGTTGCCACTTTCTTAATGGACCAGAAAGTCCTCTTGTACCCTTAACTCACGTCAGCTCTTTACCAATTTCTCCCTGACAAGAACATGAATGTAAATCGATCGCAGCGGTGCTGGTCCTGTGAAAAGGCCGGGCCTCACTTCCTCCAGGGTTTGAAATCAATGAAGCAAAAATTGAGCTTTTAGCATCCTCAAGGAGCTGAACTCAACAGACCCTGACGGCTCAGAAGATTAACGAGGGGAGCTTCTGCTGAACAAGCGAGCTGTCTCTCAAAAGACACACGTGGTCGAGATCGCCGTGGCTGAGGAGCACGAGTGCGATCCCAGGATATCCAGCAAAGCCTGTCCCGAAGACATGTTTACCCTTCTCCGCCAGGCCACAGAAGATAGAGGAGTCAGTGTACTTTGGTTTATTTTATTTAAAACACCACTTGAACCCAGAGGTTAGATATATAAAAGCCAAACGTCTGCTAGAACCTGGTTTAGCTCCTTAGTTTGACACAGTGTTGTAGGAAACCAAAAGCAAACAACAGATTTTTTCTACAATCAACAAACAAATTCATCGTATGACTCAGAATCAGCTTTCTTTTGCCAAGTTTTGGGGTACAAACAAGGAATTTCACTTTGGATTTCGATGCTCGCACCGTGTAAAGAAACAGGCCGAGTAGTAACAGAAACAGGAAACTGTAACAGAAAAGGCATTTTCAGGGGGCAAAGGTAAGAACAGCAGCACTATGTACAGGGGTTTTACCCCCCTCGCCAGAGTAGCTGGCTACCCTGACTGTCAAGTGTTCATCAGAGTCACTGGGGGTAGAAACTGGCTCTGTGTTGGCTCATCTTAGCCATCAGCGCTCCGTAGCGCCGAACTGAAGGTATAGTCTGAATAACCTGTCACCAGGAGGAGTTGGATGCTCCCCAGGCTCACCTGCTGTTGGCGGTCAGACAGGAAGCTGCTGATCCATTGGGAGGTCTGCCTCTCTCCCCTGTTCAGGTCTTGCAAGCTTCTGTGTTACATTAACGCACTGTTTACTGAGTGTATATAGCTTCTGTATGTATATCCATTTTATTTTATTTTATTTTTATTTCATTTTTATGTCTGCACCATCAACACCAAGTCAAATTCCTTGTAAGTGCAAACCTACTTGGCAATAAACTTGATTGTGATTCTGATTTTGAATGGGGCCTCGCCACCTCAGAATGGTACAAATGTCAGCACAGCAGATATACAGTATATTAGAGGTTTTTAATTAAAATGGAAGATATTAGGTACAACGCAAAGAACTTGTCCTTTGCCAACAATTTATTTGCTTTCATTTTCATTTCACAGGAAACAGGACCTCGAACATAGAGGGATATGTAATTAAATCTCATGAACCTGTTCTTAACCTAGAGAATGACCCACATGCAGCTCCTGCTGCCGATAATAAGGCATGACTCAGATCTAAAATGATTTACCCAACCCTTTATTTCTACTTATACTTAAATATTTGGTTTAGTCTGCTGTTGATAAAAAACATCATCTCAAAATTTAATTGTTTTTGCAATTTTTATGAAAAAAAAGTCTTCAACTTGATAATTTTGACCCTCTTGGCAAAAGTTTCACATGTTAGACATAAATTTAGACGAGAATATGTGGCAAAACCAAAAATTAACGTTCCTTTCAATCCAATCTAAATGAGATTTAGCTATTTTGCAAAGAAGAATAGGCAAAATTGTATTGTCTAGATGTGCAAAGCTGGTGAAAACAATCCAAGGACTGGCAGATCTAATTGCAGCAGAAGGTGGTTTCTATTCAGTGTTGATTCAGGGGAGCTGAAAAGCAAATATAGACCAGACTTTTCAGATGTAATGAGTTAAAATTGATCAAAAATGTGCTTATCCACATAACAGCTGTTCATCTGCAGCCACATAGGTGTGAACGCATCACTACAGCTAGCAGCTGCTCACATGAGAAGTGTTTTCGGCATGTGTCCACACTGAAACACTGTTTCGGAAATTTTACAGAAGAAAAGCGCCAGGTTTTGACAATGATGACGTTACCGCCCGACCACACAACCTTTATGGCAGTGGTGACCAAACTTTTTGAAAGTACTCAACTGCCATATTTTTAAAAAGTTAAAACACAAAATTATTTTATTGGGATTTTTTTACCTGATAGGCAACAAATTCAACATGCAAAATATGAATTACAGCAAACAAAATAGTCTATTTTTTGTATATAATTTAATTTGCCATAAATAAAGGTGCAAAATGTCCTAACTTTTTGTATTTATTTTTTTTCTGTTTTGTCGGTCTTGAAAATCTTAAATTACCACCAATGAAAATTAAAACCTTCTTCCAGAAAAACTAAAAATCTTGCTCCATTTAGCCAAGTTTAATGAAAGGCTGTGCCCTTGTCTGTTTTGGGTTAAAGTTGCTGTAGGTTTATGGCCACTAATAAGAGAAAAATGCTTGGTGTCAAACACTTTTCATTTAAGAATTAAATGTCATTATTCAAAGATTTCCATGGGTGCAATACAGCGCCACCTACAGGTAATACAGCATTTTGGGTCATTTTCCATTTTCAGATTAACAGTTTCTCTTTTTGTGAACTTATTAGAAATAAAAAAAAAAAGATTTTGGGGGTAACAAACATTTCTTGTGGTCTAAATTTAGTAAAGTAGGGCACCATTGTTTGGTCTTAGAGCATGAGGTGGACATGGAAGTTCTGGGCTGGTTGCTGCAGGTGGGCTTTAAATCTGTTTAAATCAGTTATTTGTCATGTTCTGACTATGCTATGCTTACTGATATGCCTTGCAGTTCCTAGACACCTCAAATGTACAATAAATGTGTTTTTGTTGGGCTTAGAAATTGAAAGAAATGAACTGGTGAGTGTTTGTTTTATTGTTTGGAGCATGCTAATGCTAACATTAGCATGCTATACTAAGGCTAATACTCTTTGGTTGTTGACCTGGTACCATTGAGGTGATATTGATCAGTATTTGATGAAAGATGTTTGTATATTGTCTGATGGTGCACTATTTAGTGTTTTAGAATCGGATATTGATGCAAAAGAGTACTCTATTTGAATCATGTACATGTATATTTTTTCTTATTAATTCCATTTACTTATAAAAGGAAGTGTTTGATATAAATAATGACTTAATATTGCATATTAAGAGGAAATTAACTCAGTGTTGGACCTTTTTATACAGGCCAGGTCCCCATTTGATGGCGAGCTACCCACTGGGCATTTGGCCCAAGGAACCTGGATGTTAAACTGCTAGATCTCCATCTATGTGGTAGGAGGCATTGTGGCCTGTCCCAACATCCAAAGGACTCTAGTCAACATTTAAATTTTCCAAAGACTGGCTCAGTTCTTTGGATTTTTGGACTGGTTATTTGTTCTACAAGTTGGACTAATACTGCATGTGCAGGATCTCTGTTTGACAAAGTTTGTCTGTATATATTGTAAAACGTTTGTCTTAACGATGGTATAAATCACTTTCTGCACAATCTTCGGTGTGTTAAATACAACCCTGATCCTCCCTGAGTCGAATCTTTAAGTCTTCTGGTAAATAGGGCTTACTGTAAATATTTATTGCCTCATTGTAACATGATTTCAGCATCATAAATGCTACACTTGCATTTGTATTTATTTATTTTTTCGTGAAATATTCCACGTAGACTCCAGTAAAGCAGAGATTTTCATCCCAGGACCAGAATCTGTCCTTTTTTTTTATTTCCATCTTGGTCCACAATATACAGTACACATACTCAAAAGGCAAAAGGAAAAAAAATAAAAATAGACTTTTTTTTTGTCCAGGTCTGGGACACAGTGAGGTAACAGACAGAAATAAATTATTCAGTTGCTTAAAAACACTTTCCAATAATCATATCAATAATACAAAAATGGTATCAAACACACATGATGCAATAACTTCATTTAACACATTCAGTATAATTTTGCTCCCCTTCCATCCAGTCTGTTTGCTCAGAAGTCTGTAAGTTTATCTTCTTGTTGATTATTTTGAGTCCTTGTCTGGAAAAATGTCCCTTTTTAGCAGTAGCTGCTGAGAAATGCGGAGTTTCCCCTTCCAGGCGTCGGTCATCCAGTACAACATCAAAAATTAAGCACCTTAATTTAAAACTGGGTAATAATGCAAGTTTTGATACAATTTTAATGATTACATCTCAAATTAGTTGATCTGTTTTACAATCATGGCCAAGGCAACAGGCATACACAGGCACACGAGGCTACAAATCCAATCAGCTGTTTGAATGCTTTATCATTTCACATTCAGATATACACTTTTTTTTTTTTAACCGTGCCTTTCAGCTCACTTACAGGTTTAAAAAAACAAAACAAAAAAACTAACAACATGCCAATAGGAAAGAGTCAGAGATTGTTTTCAAAGTGCAAAAAACTTATTCCTTCAAGAGTTGGTGCACATCCTGAAGAGAAAGCCGCCCACCAACGCTTTAGTCTAATAACAGTACGAGCCATTTTCATAGATTAATCTGCACGTTCCAGCTCCCCCGTGGCGCCGGTCGGGTCTGCGGCTACCGTGGGACGACATGGCTTTGTGCCCGAAAGAGCGCGACGCCGCGCAAACCTCCAGGCGGGTTTCCTAACACTGACCGATCCCTTAAGCTACAGGATTCATCCTCTGCCTTCGCTGAGGGCCGATCTTCGTCTATCCTGGTCCTGAAGTCAATGGGGGGGGGCGGGGGGGCCGGAAAAGCCCCTGGATTGAGATAAAGTGACATCACATTATTTTGGTTTGTGGCCAGTGCAAATCAGCTCCCCCCCCCCTCCCTCCCCCTCAGCCCACTGTCTGCTCATTTATCCCTCAGCTGTTCTATTTTACAAGCAAAATTCATCGACTTTCTGTGACACAGCAGTGAATTTATCAACATTGCCACATATAATTACATAATTACTTGAAATAAGATTAAAAAAAAAAAAGAATGAGAGGAAACAATTTGTATCGCTCATACAGTATTGATCAAAGGTCACGCCACGTACAAGCACATGAGAGGGAACCAAGCCCACGTTTCTTTTTAAAACGGGAATAACGAAGCGGAAATAAAATCCTTTAAAAGTATCTGTAAACATGGCTCTTGATACATAATTTTTTTTTTTTTATATATTTTTTTTAATCATAACTGTAAAGTACTCCACAGCTTGACACGGCCAGAGTCTGTACAACACATTTCTTCTTAACGTTTCCCTCGTGGTGCACGTTGTGCCCTCGCCACACCAAATCAACCGCAACGCAGGCAAAAAAATAAACCCATCTGCACTTCCACATCCAGTCAGACCATCGCTTGGGACGCTCACCCTCACATGGGTCTTCACCCCCCCCCCCCTCCAAGCTGTTGTACTGAGATAATATTTAATTAAAATAGGTAGAGGCGCCACTTTGTGCCAGTGATTCCCTTAATCCTTTGCTCTCTGTAAAAGGTTTAAGAAAAAAAAAAAGTCGTATCTCCATATTTCCCCTTCCCACAAAAGGTTTGAAATCTTGTGCCGTAGGTAATTGCTCTCCGCAGCGAAGCAGTCGGCTGTTGCCCTGTTTCAGTGTTCGTTACAAAAAGAGGAGCGAGGCTGGGAAAGAACCTTTGAAAGCTAGAAGAGGGTAAAGCGGTCGCTGCGCTGCACCCGTCAGCTCAGCCGTCGTCTCTCTGGATCCACCGAGCTGTTCGGTGACACGTCTATCCCCCCCACCCCACCCTTCTGGCTTTTTGTGCTCCAGTAGTTAAAACACTGCTGTGGAGTTCCCTGACATCCAAAGGTGTGTTTTGTTGTTTTTTTTGTGTGTCCGTTCGTGTGGGTTTATGCGATGAATGGCGCCCGAGGAGAAAGGCGGTCACAATATGGCGCAGTGGAACCTGTGGGAGCCGGTGGAGCGTTCTGCTCGCCACTTCATCTTCTTTTTCTTCTTCTGGTTTCGCTCTGGGACCTGTTGTCTGCGGGTGGCAAGAAAAAGGGAACATTTTAGCAATTCTCACATTAAGGGATCAATATTTAAAAAAAAAAAAATATGTGAGAGGCCTGTTTTACAAAACCAATTGTTTTTGTTCTAAATAAATGTGTAATCTGTCTGAAAGCTCACCAGCATTGTGTACATATGATTTTAAATTAAATCTGAGCTGCCTCCTACTCATTTTGACAGCAGATGTCTGATCTGTGGTCTGATCCAAGATGGCCACCCTGTAGGCACGTCAGCCCAGCAGCCGGCAGCATACAATGGGGCGTCTACGTATATGATGTCTATGTCAGTGGTCACTACCTGATAGGACCCCTAAGCTGTCTACAAGACTGCCTGACTGTAATGTCTAATCTAGAAGTGCATTCATGTACAATTTTTATGACTTCTCAGAGGGAAGAAGTCTTTACATCAAACTGTTTTATATGTAACACCGAGCTTTACACACTGCGGTCTCCAGGACACAGCATCACATTCCCTCTCTGTTCTCACTGACAGGTGGGAACCCACTGGTAAAGAAACGGCTCTAGGTGTTCCGATAGCTAATCACACATTTTCCCATCCGTTTGGCCGCTTTGTCCCACTGGCAGAAAGTTTGGGAATTGTAGAAATTTGCCACAACAAATGTAGGCAACAGTACGCTCGACTATGATGGGTAAAACGTCCACAGAGAGTCAGAGTGGAGTCCATCAAGCTCACAGTACGTCTGAATATGTGGAAGCCTTAAGGCAGCCCACGCCTGGAATTACGCGCTAGCAACAAAAAACCTAGAAAGTTAATTAAATATAAAAGTTACATTTATTTTGTCCTTATGTTAGAAACAGGGCAGTGTAGTCCAACTACTCTGTCCTCCTGACAGAGATGGATAGAGAGCTGTGGACGTGGAGAGGAGGAGTGATATTATACACTTGGGAAGAATATTTAGTGTACCTTATGTTTATGGTCTGAAAAATACTGTATGTGTGAATTTCTGAGGTTGCTGCCAATGTAGGGAGCGACATTTTAATGTCAACTGCCCCGTCAGAAATAGTTATACCGAGAAAAACATTAACATGTTCATTAGTTTCTCTCCTTTTTTTTATTTTTTACAGTCTTGCTTCCAAACTTTTGGCCTGTAGCCTGTCATTCCCTCCCAGCACAGAATGACAACAATTGGATTATTGCTTTTGTAAAAGTAGATATTGAGGTGTTTAATATCTAAGGGGTTTTACCTGTAAGATCAACAGAAATGGGAGATTAGCCTCAGACTAACTTATAGAAGAAAAGACAGACAGCACTGCTCTGGATTGTGTCTGTACGTTATGGCACTACAATACTACACTCTTGCCTCAAGATGGCGATGTTGATTCATCCAGCTGTTCTCCATGAGCTCCACCATTCCTGCAGCATCTCCCTTCAGTACTGAAAGCCTGCAGTTATTGGACCGAAACCCTCTGACTACGAGCGTGGCCAAATATTTCCTGACTGAGAGAAAAGGTCTTTTCCAAAAGCAAACGTATGGAAAGCAAATTTGATTGAAAACAATGGCAAACAACTCATGTCAACCCTGCCACAGATGTTTTTTTTATTTTTATTAGTGGTTCTAGGGGCCTTTATTGAACCTTTGATCAGGCGCGCTGAGGCCTCCAAACATGGGTTACATGCTCCAGCCTTATCACCACCTCGCCTGGTTCTCTTTTAGACAGCTCAGGTAAAAGAGTCCATCAGCACAGAGCAGCAGATAGCAATCAGAGCAGCACAATGGCTGTGTTAAAGGGAGGAGTTCATGAAGGCATTCTTTAGTCAGCAATGGTTACCTCAAAGATAAAAAAAACGCCGTTCTCATCACTTTGCATCAAACAAAGTGACGAACAGCTTGCTGCACGGAAGATTGTATCCAAAACCAACAACCAACCAAGTGCCAGGAATGTCTTTGTAAGGGGATTCATCTAAGGGACTGGGTTGCCACCGGTGCAGAGCTTGCTCAGGAATTACAGAAAGCAGTGAGGTGGAAACCTTCATGCGCTGGCCTGGTGTCAAGTGGGGAACCAAGGAAGTCACTTCTCTCCAGTGCGTTAGAAGAAGAGAAGGTATGCGCCAATACGCAGTACCGATACTTCAAGATTTTACCCCACAGCGTACCGGGACTTTTTTCTAGAGTGATTACAACCTGCATCTCGCCGTCCCCTCCAACCTCTCCACAGCTTACAGCTTGTAGCCTATTTGTTGATTTAAAAAAACACGTAGCCCATTGCCTTGCCGTACAATGGTTGCCGTACATTCAAATGGATGTAGACGGTTCACATGTGAGAGGAAAAGTGGAGGAAAATGATCACGACTGTAATGTTTAGCTGCCTCCAAATACTCAGAGAGGAGCTGAACTAGAGCAGAGTTGAATGATAACTCAGAACTGTCCTTCACTTCAGACCAGAGGCGGTGATAGGCATTTTGGGGGCCCTGAGCACAAATACTGTGTGATGCCTCCCCACGTGGAAATAAATAATAATAATGGATTTGTCTGCGTGTTTCTCTTTATTGTACAAAATAACTTCTCAATATTAATGTTTTGAAAAACAGTTAAGAGGAGGAATTTAAATCCTGAAAATACATTAAATTAACATATACTTCTACACAAGATAACTCTGTTTACCTATCAAGGAGATAAATGAACAAAGACAATAGATTTTAAGTGAGATTATAATGAGAAAACAAATACAATACAATGAATACAATGCAACAGTGCGCAGTATAGTATCAAACTAAGACTCATCGTATAAAGTTTTCTTAGAATAAGACTGTGTATTTGTTTGATGAAAACCTCTAAAAACATAAATGTCTGACTTTCCAGAGGAAACTGAACAATGTGATCATGACGAGTTTTGTTTTCCTGAGGAATATTTATTAGGAGAAGCTCATTAAAACCAAAGATTCTCAAAGTCTGCAGAACCTCTGCTAATTATTTTAGATGAACAGACTTTAACACTGCGGTTCTGAGTAAATATTTTTTTTAATAGGGCAGACGTGACAGGCTGAACGTGGGAACAATTCTCAAGTGCAAGGAGAAGAAAACAAACAGTCCCGGCCAAAGACACAGATCGTGTTGGAAAAGATGGCGCAACCATCTGCAAAAAAAATGCTAAAATGCATTTCTTATATGTCCCCAGAGTCTTTAGGGTAAAAGCATAGACATAATATAAGAGTAGACGCGTCATTGGGCGGGTTCTGCCTATGCTGCGATGCGTCAGAGCGTCCGCCATCTTAAATGTGGCAAATCTGCAGTTACTCAGTCACTTAAACAGTATCAGAGGGACTTTAATCTCTAAATATACTTTGTATTCGTAGTATTTTTTTTGTAATATTACAAGTTTATTTTCGTATCCCTTTAGCTTCATTCTCCTGAATTTATTCTCCTGAAGAATAAAAATATTTAAAATAATCTAACCTGGCCCTATTACTCCAGGAGTGAAATAATTCTGCAAACTGTGATTATTCTGGAAATGTTTCCCCTTAATTCTCATAATATGATGTTTTTATCATAACATTATCACTTTTGTGTTTGTTTGTTTATTTTTACGTTATTGACCTAAGACTTTTTTTCCTCATATTATTAATTTTACCTCTTTAATACTCACCTAAAAAGTCTGTTCCTAAAGGTTCACATGTGACACGGTTTTTATGAAATAATGAAGACCACAATTTTAAGATTTAACAAATTGATGCTTATATTCATAACACATACACACACAATATACAATATATACGTATATCTCTATATATATATATATATATATATATATATGTGGGTGGTGTGGGTATAATATATATCTATATATATAAGATCTATAAAATATATATATATCGATATATATAATAATACTTATGACTGATAGTATATCTATATGGAGAGAGATATATAGGTTCTCTCTCTTTTATATATATATGAGTAATTATGATATTATATTATCTAATCCTCTATCTGTCTATATATCTGTCTATATCTATATATAGATATATGTGTGTGTGTGGTGTCTATATATATATATATCTCTCTCTCTATATATCTATATATATATATCTATATATATCTATATGTGTGGTGTGTGTATGTATATATATATATATCTATGTGTGTGTGTGGTGTCTGTATATATATATATATATCTCTATATATATATATATAATATATCTATATATATATATATATATCTGTATATGTCTATATATATATATATGTATATATATATATATATATATGTATATGTATGTGTGTGAGTGTGTGTGTATTTATTGCAGCACAGGAATGAGGCATCTTCTCTGATCCACGTTCACAATAACAGAACTCAACTTTTTCTGCCACATACAATATGGTGGTGACGTTGACGTGCGAACCTGCGCCCTATGACGCGTCTACGTATATATGTCTGTGGGTAAAAGCCCTCACTCTCCTGTGAATAGCAGCCATAACTTTCTTACTCCATATCCTAATAACAGCCTAAGTGCTTCAGGTCCCACTCCTTGGCGGTTAGCGCGTGCAACCCACAGATATTCAACCCATAGAGAACCTTCAGGTCAAGTTAGAGAGGCAAGAGCTACTAATGATGCTTTATTGTCATTATGTGTAACCATAATTACATTTTTTTTGTAAAACAGGTTAATTGCACTGGCCAACTTATGCTTACTTATAGTCTTTAGTAGCTAATGGGTTCATTTCCAAGTCATGAAATTGTACAGCAGTCTATAGACCATCCTGAAAATCTCTCTCTCTCACGAAAATATTTTACCATGTTAACACATGCTGAAAATACTCTTATCCCATGATTGTCTCACCCCTTTCTAAGACTGCAATATCAGTCTGTTACCACATGAGGGCAGTAATGATTCATCCATCTACCCTTCCATCATCAACCTTCCTGTCCAGAGCCTTCTACACATTAGCTACCCTCAGCACTGACACACTAAAGCAGGTATGGCCACTTCTCGTAACCAGGCTCCTGCAGAACCTGAAGACAGGCAGAGAAAATAAACCAGGTGTTTACCCAACTGAGCTATATTATACACTGGAGTGCTGATTTTGCCGAAAAACTGAAGTCACTGGCCGCCATCTTGCTACTCCCTACTCTCACAGAATCCCATAGGATTTGGTTGCAACAACAAGCAGTTTTATGTGCTGAAAATCCAAAATATTGGATTTTGCACATGACTTTCTCAGTACTTAATAGTTTTAGAACATAACATAAAAGTATATGGCATTTGACATTTTAAAAGTTTTAAGCCTCCCCCCCCCCCCCCCCCCCCCCCCCCCCCCCCGAACATGAGAAAATCCTCGTTATTCGATGCTGTACCGCACATATTCCCTCGTTACTGGGGGAAAATAGGGAGTACCAATATGGCGGCTGGTGGCTTCAAAGCTACTCATTCTAACAGCGGGCTAATAGCACTCCAGTGTATAATATAGCTCAGTGGTTTACCCCAGGTGTGTTGGAGCAGAGGCATGTCCAAAGTGCAGCCCGGGGGCCTTTTGTGGCCCCTGTACTGATTTTATTTCCCCCCCTCCCCAACTGCATTTCAAGAAAGAGTTAATGGGGCGTGCTTCGGTGGTGCAGTGGTTAGTGCGCACGACCCATGCACGTAGGCCTTAGTCCTCGATGCAGCCGACCCAGGTTTGACTCTGACCTGCGGTCCTTTGCCACATGTCTCTCTCCCTCTCTCATACCCCCTTTCCTGTCAGCTCACTATACAAAAAATGAGCCACTAGTGCAGTAAAAACCTAAAAAAAAATGATTTAATGCACAGCTGGCTGATGCAGATTTTTTTTTAATTAGGGCAAAAAAACATTACAGAAAAGTAATAATCTTACTTTGAAAATGTGTAACTATAAGTACAACAGAAAGTATTCATCTTTTAATAACCACACTTTTCACATTCTCTTTATGTTCATAATAAATAGGACCCATGACATTTGATTACTCAAATGCAGACTTTGGTGCATTAAAATGTGCTTTGAATTCACTTCTTAAAATTGGTTAAATACAGCAAGTGTTTTCAAAAAACAACTGACCCAAATCCTGTTTTTATTTTGCTAGACCCAAAAGAGTTCAGTTTATTATTATAAAAGAGCCAAATTAAATTATTGGAAAATATTTTGCAAACTGAATGACTATCTTTTAATATGACAAAAACCCTTTTGTACCGGTGGCTCAACAATGATTTACATATTCCTTTCCTACAGTAAACCTGACTGATTTGTTTATTTAAAATGATTTTTTTAGAGCAACATCAATTTCCTCAAGTTCCTTTGACTTGACAATTTCGGCCCATATGCTAAAAAGTTTGGACACCCCTGCTCCAAAGCATGCAGGACACCAGAACTACCAACATTTGCCCCCAGAGGATAAGCTTCAAAACATCTGACCAAACTTATCTCGCCTGATCAGCCCTAACAGACTAAAGAGACACAATGGAAACACTTCCTTACGTCAAATTCCTCTGAAGCTGTACGCAGTGACAAAGAATTATTTCATTGCCATCTTACCACCATCCTTACTTCCCTCTCCATGTCGCCAGCCTTTAGAGAACTCAGATACACGTTGATAAACTGAGTAAAAAAATAAATGTAGCTAAATTTTCCCTCTCTGGTTTGGATGCAATCGTCCTAAAATCAAAGGAGCGTTCGAGTTTGTGAAGCACTGAAGTGAAGCCGAAGTTACCTTATAACT
Source organism: Fundulus heteroclitus (assembly GCF_011125445.2). Lineage (NCBI taxonomy): Eukaryota > Metazoa > Chordata > Actinopteri > Cyprinodontiformes > Fundulidae > Fundulus > Fundulus heteroclitus. The sequence goes on along the minus strand of NC_046367.1, from coordinate 37,725,569 downwards.
CGGACCAGTTCATGAAAGGCTTTGTCCACGTTCATCGGAGGATCCTTGGCACTGGTTTCAATATAAGTTATCTGAGGAAATACAGAAATAACCAGACGTAAATCAAACGGTGACAGAATTTACAGGAGAGAGAGGCACGGCAGAACTCAACAGAAGGCTCCATTTGCATAAACTGTGTAAACTTGGACTGAATTTATACTGAATCTGTCTAATTGACTGGATTGTGCCATTTATTTATTTCTTTAGATAAACCACATATGTTTGTCTCACAAAACATATGTGCAATGATTTTAGTTATGAATTGGTACTGTATTTAAAAAACCTGGACTGAATCTGATTTTACCACTGGAACTAATTTTGATTTTGAACTTAAATGATGCTTAAAATCAGGTCAACTTCAGGGTCATTCGCCAGCCGAGCCGTCGTCTAGCCTGACAGATTTCCTCTATCTGCAATTATTAGGAGGTTTTAATCACCAGTGAATAATCACATGTTTATTATTGCAATTATGCTCTTCTTAGATAGTTTAAATAATTTTTTCTCCATCTCTGCAGGGTGAGTAAAACTGTCCAACGGGCTGCTGATGGTCCGACAGCCTCACATCATCCCTGACATTGTACTATAGAGCCAGCTTTGCAGATAAACACGATTAATAGGTTTTTTTTGGTCAATAGTCTTTATTTATTGTTTGAAGCACAGACTAACCCAATAAAAGAGTTTGCATGCAAAGAGAAATTAAAGCTACATGTGTCCAATTTAAAAAAAAAAGGGGAACTTTAGGACTCACATTATGTTTGGCAGCCATCTCTTGGCCCTGGTCCGCTGTCACCTTCCTTAGGTGAACTAAATCCACTTTGTTAGCTACCAGCACCATGGGGAAGGCTTCCCTGATGGGAAAGGGAATAAAACAAACAAATGTCATTGATTTTGAAAGAAAATAAATGTAATTTTAATCTGAGAACCCCAGCATATAGGAAGCAAACAGACTTATTGTCCTGCTGCTGCCAAATGATTAACTGGTAGTTAGATAACGCGTCTTATTTGCTGAGTACAGTCTCTGAGAGGTGTCGGCTTTCTGCAACACTTCAATCTTCTGAAGAAAAGACAACAAACAGTTTACAGTCTGAGCAACGTCCACTGCAGACAGCCGGCAGGGTGATCGGTGCTCGTTTCTATTTCTGTTCCCCTCCGCAGATATCAGAGCTCGTTCTTCGGCTTCAACATCTCAGACAGGAAGCAGTTTTAGGGAAGCATCTTTAACCTGTTTTGTCCAAAAATCGTCCCGATATCCCACATTCTTTGCCTTTTTGCCCAATGAATCGTGCCTGCTGACTCAACAAAGCTAAAAAAAAAAAAAAAAAACCTAAAGGAGGCGCTGACAGCACCACATGCAAGATAAAGTGTCAGCTAATCCATGGCAAGTATATAGGTTTCTCATTAGGGTCTCAATGCCCTACAAACAAGTTTTTTAAAGAATGGAAATAATATTGTAAATTTAAAAAAAAGCACAAATGTTTAATTGAGCAGTAAACAAATACTCTGTTTCACCACAATGTCAACTTCTACTTCACTCAAGAGCTAGTTCCTCTTATCTTAGATATATTTAACACTGCTGTGCACACATTCTTTGGGGGCCCCTGGTTGATGTTATTATGACTGCAAGCTGTCTTTTCCACCACATTTTTAATGACAATGAAAACTCAGCACCATATAATAGATCATCCTTAACTTGAACGATAAACCCAAACAGTTTCTGACGTGAAGAAGACTCTTTTCTATCAGGTTGGGGTATTCTCGGACACTAGTGTTACGAAGACCAACCCCGGCTCACCTGTCTTTGACCCGTAGTATGAGTTGGTGGAATCTGTCGACGTGTTCGAAGCTGGCCTTGTCCGTGACGGAGAAGACGATGAGGAAACCGTCTCCTGTCCTCATGTACTGCTCCCTCATTGCACTGAACTCCTCCTGGCCTGCTGTGTCCAGCACTGGGTACACGCAACCACAGAAACACAGGATCAGTGTCGACTCCCTCCGCAAGCAGCCATGTTACAACACACGTTTAAAAACAAAAAAAAAAAAAAGTTTCCTGCTTTCTGGACAGCAGATAAAATGAAACCACAAGATTTCTTTCCATTGACACTGCAGGCCTCTTGTGAGGGAATTTACAATCTTGGTAAAAAAGAAGCTGACATAGTATAATTATCCTAATCCAGGGGTGTCCAAACTTTTCGGTACAGGGGCCAAAACTGTCCAGTAAAAGGAACTCGAGGGCCAAAAAAAAAAACCATTATAGTTTGTTTTTTTTAAAACCCCAAAAAATTATCTAATTTTTTTTACCTGCTCTATGAAATATGATAATTTTAAAAAATAATTTTTGCTCATTTGTCATATTAAAAGATTTTTGTCCAGCTTGCAAATTATTTTGAATAATTTAATTTGACTTATTGGTTCAGCCATATAAAAACAATATTTGGCTGAGTTGTTCTTTGAAAACACTTGCTTTAATTAGCCAATTTTAATAATTGAAGTCAAAGCAGATTTAATGCACCAAGGTTTGCATTTGAGTAATTAAATGTCACTGAATAGATGTTACTATGAAATTAAAGAGAATGTCAAAAGTGTGTTTATTGACAGATGAATAATTTGTGTTGAACATAACTATTTCAATTGTAGGCTTTTTACTTTTCTGTCATAATTTTGCCCTAATTAAAAACTAAAAACTTCCATCTGCATCAGCCACCTGGACCAAATCTTTCTTGAAATGCTGTTGGGGGCCACCCAGAATGAGTCCAGGATAAGATTTTCTTGAAATTAGTGTATTTATCCTTGATTTGAGCAGGTAAATAAAATGATCTGCCATTGGAATAAGATTTTTGGACTTAAAACCGGAACAATTCATCTCCATGATCTTATTTCAAGTCCAGTTTATCTAACTATCTTATTTTAGGGGTCAAAATACTCATTCCATTGGCAGATAATCTTATTTATCTGCTCAAATCAAGGACAAATACACTAATTTCAAGAAAATTATACTTATTTTTAGTTCTGTTGTTGCAGTGAAGGTGAGCTCTGACTCTTGTACTTGTAGCCCATCGTATGGCACAGTACCAGCGAAGTAGCTCTCAGCTTCCAAAAGGTTGGTGCCCCTGATATAGACATTGTCCCGTGATGACCAAACATACTTTCCTGATACATCAGTTTGCACGGCCAAGCAACTTGGAAAACCCAAGTTTGCCCAAAAGTACTCTTGTGTTAACTTGGCTTTGGCATTTTAAAGTATAGAACAGCTGCTAAAATACATGAAAATATAATTTATCCATGCACTTGCACAGTTGTTTGTTATATGTGGAGAGTGGCTTTATTTGGTGAGTCGGTCGGTCTCTGTAGTTTTGACTCTACAACACTTTGGCAGAGAAGTTAATGGCTGACTGCGGGGTTCCTAGGTTCTATGGCTGCAAAAAACAAAAAAACAAAAACCCAAACCATCAACATCTCACCGCCCCCATGCTTGACAGTACATCAACCAATCAGTCATTTATTTGTGTCGCCCTTTTCACACCCACAATAAAACAGGGAGATGAAGGAAAACATTAAAAAGTGGATATAAACAAGGCAGGGAAAGGCCTTTAAGAGCTTCAAAAACAAATATCAGACGTCAGAAACCTACCCCAAGACTGAAGGGAAGCCAATGCAGTGAAAATAAGACTGATGTAAAGAGTATGAGTCTGGGGGGGGTTGAGTTAAATGGTGACCTGCTGCGTTCTGAACAACTTGGAGGCGACTAAGGGACAAGTGGGGGACACCGACATGGAGGGATGTTGCAATGGTGGATTCTGAAACTGATAAAAGCAGGAACAGCGCCAGGCATTTGTGCTGATTTCTTCGTGTTTGGTTCTCTTCTAACATGGTGCTGATGAGCATTTTGGCCAAACTGGTCACTTCAATCCAACCGTGGGTGTTCTTGTGGTCCATTCAGGTGTCGAGGTAACGGCCTTACCCTGACAACTCTCCCAAATAAGCCCCATTCGCCCTTTGACATAAACATGCTGCCCCCCAGCAGGAGACATCCTTTTGAGGGCCTCTGATACAGTCAAACTCTTGTTACCTTTATTATCTCTCATTATCTTTAATTGTGTAAATTGTTTTCCCCAAATAAACAAGCCACTTTCCAGCAGAAACAACGAGCTGTTGGATGTTGCATAATTTCAGAACCCCTGCTATGTTACAAACAGCTGTCAGAGAACTGCTAGTTACCCTGGTGTGTAAGCAAAATCAGATATTTTTCATCAATACGCGTCCAACTCACCATCCAGTATGGCCCACTGTCCATCTATTTCAGTGTGTTTAAGGTACGAGTCCTCGATGGTGGGGTCGTAGTCCGGCACAAAGATCTTCTGGAAAAACTGGATGGTCAGAGCGCTTTTCCCAACGCCGCCGTCCCCCACCACCACCAGCTTGTACGTCGGCAGGTTGTCGCTCGGCACGGCGCTGGTGGCCATGGCTACCTCCACAGTGGTGGGCAGAAGGCTAGAAGCTGGCTGGTGAGACACACCTGGTTGACAGCAGGGGGGGGGCATAAAAGAGGGATTGACAACAAAGGAGGAGAAGGTGAGACAGATGTTGAGGCTTTCTTTTTGTTGTGGCTGCTTTGTCGTCACCATGCAGACGACAAATTACAGCGACAAGGGTTGGAAATAAACTAACTAGCCCTAACCCTTACCCAGAGCTGGGTGCATTCATTTAACATTTAAAGCTACGCAGAATATATCTATATTTATAAAATATTTTATTCATTTATTAGGAGAAAATTAGCTGTTCAAAGCAACCTGGCCCTAAGTGAAAAAAATATACCTAATAACTAGTGAAAATAAAATATATATACCTAATAACTAGTGAAAATTAAAAATATACCTAATAACTAGTGAAAATTTAAAAATATGTACCTAATACTTGTAAAAATAAAACAATACCTAATAACTAGTGAAAATTAAAAAATATATACCTAATAACTAGTGAAAATTTTAAATGATATACCTAATAACTAGTAAAAATAAAAAAATACCTAATAACTAGTGAAAATTTAAAAATTTATACCTAATAACTAGTGAAAATTAAAAAAAATATACCTAATAACTAGTGAAAATTAAAAAAATATATACCTAATAACTAGTGAAAATAAAAAATATATACCTAATAACTAGTGAAAATAAAAAATATATACCTAATAACTAGTGAAAATAAAAAATATATACCTAATAACTAGTGAAAATAAATAAAAAATATATACCTAATAACTAGTGAAAATAAATAAAAAATATATACCTAATAACTAGTGAAAATAAATAAAAAATATATACCTAATAACTAGTGAAAATAAATAAAAAATATATATACCTAATAACTAGCTGGGCGAGCCTTAGCTGCAACAACAGCCACTGAGCGTTTGCCATAACTAGCATATCATTTTAATATATTCTAACGTTGCTCCGATGTTCCTTGTCCATTTTCAAGGGATGATCTTACAGTTCATCAGATACACCCAAAGCCGATCATTGCCGTACAATCTCTTAAAGAGAATCACTCTGACAACATGAAGTGCTAAAAAGATTTCAGAAAGAAACACATCAAGCACCGACCTAAAGAAGTTCAACAATAGATGAGAAGCGAAGTCGCTCAGTGTGGAGAGGGTTACAAAGCCATTTCTAAGGCTTTGGGACTCCACTGGACCACGCAGTGACCCGCTGAGACCAGAAACCGAGAAAAACACAAAGCACTGGTGAACCTTTTCAGTGGCGTCAGGATTACATAATTACTCTAAAAGTGCAATGAGGATTCATCCAGGAGGTCACAAGAGAACTCAGAATCTAAATCTAAAAGCACTGCAGGCCTCGAATGCCTCAGTTAGGCTCTGTGTTCAAAATTTTATAAAAAGAAAGAGTCAGACGAGACAGAAGTGGAACTTTTTGGAGGGTCTCACTACATGTGGCATAAAGGAACAACACAGCATGACAGACATATCAGTCAAACATGGTGGTGGTGATAACATGATGATCTGGGATTGCTGGTTTAGAACCTGGAAAACTGATGGATCCGTGAATTCTGCTCTCTGGCAGGAAAGCCTGAAGGAGAATGTCCATCAGTCCGTGACTTTAAGCTCAAGCCCAACATGCTTATGCAGCAGGACAATGGTCGAAAGAACTAAAGCAGGAGGAAGGCTGCACCTTTTGTAAGAGATCTTTTAAAAATACTACTTTATTCTCGTAATTTTACAATTTATTCCTAAAATATTATGACTTTGTTCTCATAATTTCCCACCAAAAAAAACAAAAATCCCACCCGTCAAAAGAGGGTCACCAGTAAGTCTCATTGAGCAATGCTGAAAATCTAGTTATTAGGATTAGAGGGTGACTGATCTTTTGCAGAAGAACTTGGTTGGTTTGTATTGTTTTTAACCCTTAATAAGGGGTTTTTCTTTCGAGAAATTTGCATTTGCTTAGCTCATATTTGTCTAATATTAAAATTAATATGATCATCTTAAACATGAGTACCAAAACAGCAGAACCAGGTGAAATATTTGTGGGTGTATCTACCTTAAAAACAGACCTAAATGAGCCACTAAAGGCACCATGGTGAGCCTCAGTTGTGCAAATACAAAACATTCAGGACATTCCTAAATTAATTCCTTTTATTTGTTTAATTTTCTAATCCAACACTACAATAAAGAGTACAATTTTATCTTTTTTTTTTTTTTGTATTAGTTGGGTAGTATGAGAGCAATGAACATTTAAGCAACTGGGCAACATAATTGTCGACCACATGGGTTAGAGTTTTGAAAACTTGTTTAAAGTATTTTTCCATGTTCTAGACGTCCATAGAACTGCTTCAATCAGTTATAACCAATTCCGTTAATGTTGTATATGCTCCAACAAGATATTGTTTAAATTGGAAAAGATGAATAAAACAATAGACCCGAGTGTCCTGACTGGGAAACGTATCATTGTGCACTCCAAGGTGAAGTCCATAAACCTTTTTTTAAGCCATAACAGCAGGAAAAAAACAATAAAATGCTGGTTGCCTAAACAGAGTTTAACTTATTCTAACATTCTCACATTGGCCAACAATGAACATTGCACATAAGAACAGAGAACTAACACCCACCCACTACTTAAGCACACTGGGGTATTGCAACGTCTTTAGCAGCATTATTTAACAATTTGATGAAGACGAGAATAAATAAAGGAGTTAACTGGTTGCACATGCAGAGGGAGACTTTATATTGTCTCATGTTCAAAGCTGACCAGCTATCAAAGTGAAACAGTATCTTAAAAATAGACTATAGTCAAAACAATCCATACAGCCTGAAAATGAAACATGAAGAAAGACAGGAGCGGTAAAAACATTAGAAACTGGAGCAGCTTTCCACTGACGCTTTCTCAAACGTCCTTAAAAAAAATGTTTACAACTGGAACCTGAAGCTGTGCAGCTTAATTAAACTGAGGCGCTGCTCCTCGCCCAAAGACAGGCTGCCAATAAATCATCTGGAGAGACCGGTATTCCTGTCTCCCCCACTTTCACGGCTGTATAAACCAAACCAGTCAGTTTAAACTGCAGTTTAACTGTGAGACGGCCACATCATCATGACATCCCGTGGCCTCTGGAGTGCAGGCTGGTGGAGTAAAACTCCTGATTTAAACCCTTTGGCTCAGCGGAGAAAGAATAGTCTTTGCTCCAAATGAGAGTGCAGGGCGTCAACATGGAGTTTCCAACTTTAGGGGCCATAAATGTCGTGGACTTCAGACCACAGAAGGAATATATCAGAATAATCCCTTATTTATTCAAGTGTGTCGGCTGCGCACATTTACCACACAAAAATGAGCAATAATAATAATAAATTATGTAAAAGATTTAGACTAAGACATTTTTGAATGAAAACAACATAGAGCATGTACAATTTGTGCAAAAACAGGACATTTATAAGAATTGTGATAGCAGGAATATACTGTAGACAGCTTATTTGGTTTGTTGGCAGTAGAATTGATTGTAACGTCTGCACTTGCCAGCTAACCTGACAACAGCCAGCTGCATGTATCGCTCCGCCTAGCTCCACTCACATACATCTGGGACACGGCTCATTGAAAATGATTTCCCCAACCAAATTTTTGGTCTGGCCAATCAGGACGCAGGGCGGGTGTTTCATGGATGTGACGTAGTGGAGAAGCCACCGTGAGATTCCAACAACAATGGCGGCTCGCATCGAGGAAGCAAGCGTTAGCATTGATGCTGCTATTTCTTCCGTGTTGTCCAATCTATCTGATATTGTTTCATTAAAAGAACATCAGAGAACGGCTCTGAAGGCTTTTGTTGGTGGAAACCATGTTTTCGCCCTTCTCCCGACCGGATTTGGCAAGTTTTGTTTTCCGGGGCGCGTACGCGGACGCGCCCCGGAGAGGTTAGCGGTTAGCGCTAACCATATTAGGAGGCCTTTAGTCCTCAACGCGGTCAGCCCGGGATCGACTCCGACCCGCGGCGCTTTGCCGCCTGTCTTCCCCCCTCTTCCTGTCAGCTCACTGTCAATAAAAGCTGTGCCACTACAGTGTTTCCCGCAGGAATTAGCTTATGCGAGGCGGACCGACTCGCGGAGCGGGGGGGGGGTGGGGGGGTGGACGACACGTTTTCCGCGGACCGGCTCGCGGAGCGGAGGGGGGGGGGGGTGGACGACACGTTTTCCGCGGCCGCCTCGCCAAGATAGCGCTGCGGGAAACCCTGCACTAGAGCCGCAAACACATTAAAAAAAAAAAAAAAGGTGTTTTTTTTCCTGCGTCGGTCTCATCAGCGTCACGGGTTAGCTTCGGTGTGAGTGGTTGAAATAGCACGTCGATAAAGATGACAGACAAGTGGCTTATCCAATCATATGCAAGGAGTTTTGATAAGGCCCAGCCTTCAGTAAAGGCAATGCCTATGGCGGTGTCCCAGATGTATGTGAGTGGAGCTAGGCGGAGCGATACATGCAGCTGGCTGTTGTCAGGTTACTTGCCAGCAGGAAGGATCTGCGATCACGCTCCTTTGTGCGTTACGGATGCAGCACCCTGTCGCTACAGGAGATCTTCAGTTCTTCATGGGTCCCAGAGTCCCAGAGTGATGCTATCTTCGCTAGACTTGCCTCCGTCTCCCACAACTTGCACTGGATCGAAGGGGCACCCGAGGCAGTGGCGCCTCCAGAAATGTTTCATACGGGGGCCAGATAGGCCAATTAGACTCTTAAGGTGGCACACTCAAACTAAAAGCCATATTTTATTCTACTGTTGTAGTAAAGCTGCCTGTAGAAAACTATCTTAAAGACTTAAGTAAACGCCCACAAATATATTTTGGTTTATTGTTTGATTTTTAATGTTACTAATGATCTAATGTGCATAGACCAATAACAGTACAGTTAACATTTGGAGTTGAGCAACAACTCCTTTTTATTGGGTAAAAATATTAGGAATAAGGTGTGCATGTATTAATTTATTGAAAAACAAAACTGCCCTGCAATAGACTGGCGACCTGTCCTGGGTGCACCCCGCCTCTCGCCCATTGATAGCTAGAGATCGGCACCAGCACCCCACGTGACCCCAACAGGGATGGACGTGTTAGAAAATGGATGGATGGATGAAAAACTACTTACTAAGGGAAAGTAGATACTGTCAGATACAAATAAAAGCACGATAGAAGGTCAAGAAGAGCAGCTGCTTGGCCAGCTGTGCATAATGGGATAAAATGCTAAACTGATGCAACTACAGTTTACACTGGCGAGTTGGGTGGCCAGGACACCCCCTGGTGGCGCCATTGACCCGAGGACGGAGCTGGCCAACTGGATTTACTTTAACAAATATATCTGGAGTCCCGTAGAGCTCAAAATACAATCTCATCAACAGAGACACGTTCCAAACCCAGAGCCCCATCGGTTTGAAGATGTATTTTAGTGAATTGTTCAGATTTAAGGAGGTGGGTAGATTAGCGATCAACATTCTTGGATGTGATATCTGGCTGAGGCTCCTGATCCAAACTGCATGCTCCTGTGTTGCTGCAGGTCAACACAGGTTTTCATTGCTTTTTCTCTAGAAGTTAGACACATACCGGTGGATGTTGTTGTCAAAGCCTTGAGCCGGTTCATAATCCACTGGCTGGGGGTAAAACGAGGTGCAAGATATGTTGAATTCTACACAACTTTGAAAACTCTTTATTTCCCAGACTTAACAGACATTACCTAATTTTAAAACTGAAAACATGGGGTAGTGCCACTAGCACAGGGGTTTGTGCATGCGACCCATATACAGAGGCCGGGTTTGGCTCCGGCCTGCAGACCTTTGCCGCATGTCTGCCCCCTTCCTGTCAGCCTACTTTCATTTAAGGCCGCTAGTGACACAAAATATACATATAACATAACTTTCTGGGGAGTTTACTCTGTTCTAAGGCAGATGTTTCATGTCTTGCACAACTCAGCTCAAGATAACGCCTTAAAAAAAAAAAAAAAAGATCAGTATCAACGTCCCATGGTGGAGCAGCAAACAAGTGAACCTTAAGTCTTTCAGAATTAAATTGCATGCACATTTTTTTTTTCTACTTCTTGGGTGTGTCTCGGTTGTGAGAAAGAAATTGAGAAAGAGGAGGGAAAAAAGTAAACCTTTCTATGCTGGCCTCTGTGAAGAAAGCTGTAAATAATGGTTTGGGAAGGAGGCGTGCATAAGTGTACGCCGACAAAAACAAAGTCCGACGTTTTATTCAAGTCCAGGAGGGGCTTTAGACAGAACAGATGGCAGTATGGCTCCTTTAATGCCAGACGAGCTGAATTCAGTGCATTAAAAATGGAAAGCTACAAAAAGCTTCGAGGAAATGAAGAAGCATTTGTCACCAGTGTCTCAGCCTGCCATCGTGGTGAAAGTTACTCTATAAATACAGGAATGTCCTAAATTTAGGAAAAAGAAGGACTAAACACAGCCACAACAGGCTGAACACAGCTTCCTTCAAAATCACATACCAGATGGTTCTAGAAGTCCAGAACCAGCCCAAATATGACGGCTCAAAGATGGATAGCTGTAGCTTGTAATTATAACCCCACCCCAAGCATAAAATAAGAGGGAGAGATCCGTCTGTTTAGCTGAACTAAAGTTCTGGAGTCCTTCTTAACGTGAAGACAATAAGACCCACAGACCGAGAGCCAGAAGAAGATCGGGACACGTGAGGAGAACAGGAGACGTAAGAGGAAGAAGATGATGAGATTATTCATAAACAGAAGAAAGAGGCTGAGGAAGCAGGGGCACACGAGGACAAAGCGGAACGGTTAGAATTAGGGCTGACTCACCACAACAAACGCCACCTTTTCATGGTTCGGTTCCTTTTTTTTTTTTTTTTTTTGGAGTAAATACATTTTTAGACCCGACCAGCTCAGTCCTGGTTGTTCCAGTTTATGAAAAACAAACTGCAGCTACATTTAGCTCCACAAGTCTGATTTCTTTAAAATGGCAAATAAACATGTTTGGAACTTCAGATATTAACGCCTGGAGCAATTAAATAGGGCGTACTTCTTAAGAGAACGCGTTGAGGATCTTATGTAATGGTTTGGGCTACTAATCTAGTATTAGCCTGCTAAAACAATGCATTTTTTGTTAAAACTTAGGCCATTGAATACTTTAGTTATTTAATGTAGAAAAAACTTGCTGACATTGGCAAAAGCAACTACGCCCCTTAAAATTGGTAACGACGCCCCTTGGCAAAGTTTTTTCCACCGCATGCCCTTCCTGACACAACCGGGGTTCAAACCTGAGTCCTCCGTATCAAAAACACAGACTCTACCTGCTATACCATAGAAGAAGCACACTGCACACAAATTTTTAGTAAAATGCTATGAGAAATGTCATAAGACCTCATTACCTTATCTCAAGCTACACTATGCAGACTGCCCTGATGGGGATCTACTCACCTCGGCATGCTGAATGCTTGAAGTGGGCAGCATGCCAGGAGAGTCGGCTCTATTTCCTGATTAATTTTTGTAGCAAATGTTTAACCACTAGGGGCAGCACTGAGACAAAAGGGAACCCTGAAGGAGTTGCAGACGTCCACAACAGAGACTGGAGGATCTGTCCATAGGACCACAATAAGTTGTACACTCCATTCAGCTGGGCTTTATGGAAGACTGGCCAGAAATAATCTTAGTGTTAAAATTAAGAAGGTATGTTTTGGGTTTGCCAAAAGGCATGTGGGTAATTTCCCCAAATGTATAGAGGAAGGTGCAGATGAGACTAAAATCGAACTTTTCTGCCACAATTGCCATCTTTACATTTGGTGGAAAAAGAGGGAACCTTGCATAAATGAGAACACCCTCCCAGTTGTAACGTAGAGAGGTGGCAGTATCATGTTGTGGGGGTGTTTCAAGGAAAGGGATCTGGGGTAGTTTGCAAAATGGATGACAGGAGAAAAGAACATCATTTAAAAATATCAAAGCAACGTCTGCTTGAGCCCAAATTGTTTTTCCAATTACCCTAAACATACCGCCAGATTTGTTATAAAGCATTTTAACGTTAATGTTTTCAAAAAGCCCCAGAAAATCCATAAGAAAATTTGCAACTAGAACCGAAAGAGTGTGTAAACAAAGCAACCTAGGAAATTATTGAGACACCTGTTTTGTCAGGAGGAATGGGCCAAAATTCCAGCAAACTGTTGTGAAAAGTTTTATGGAAGGTTTGACCCATGTTAAAACAGCTTCTAAGGCAGTTCAACCAAATATTAAGATCAGATCAGATATCAGCTCCCATATTGACCGATCCAGCATTCCCGATCCCATCATGTCGGTTTTTTATTAATATCATACACAGCAATACAGTAACAGCGATCTAGTCACTTTAATTCTATGTTTGCAATGGCGGTTATTTTATCACGCAGAGCACACACAGCAGCTAGTGATGAGCAAACACAGCGTCATGTAGTAAGCACCAAACCGAGCCAAGTGTGCTATTTGGAAACATTTCAAACGTGATAGTCTGACTGCGACATGAAATATCTGCAACATAAACCTTTTTAATAATGTTTATGCCTAGCCTGATGCCTTTATTTAAATGGCAAGGTATACAGTTCATTCATTCAACAGTAGAATCGGATCGGTATCGGCCGATAAGCTCCGCCCAGATATTGGTATCGTATCAGATTGGAAACAACTGGATTGGTGCATCTCTAAAAATAATGTAAAACTCTGAAATTCTAGGAAGTAAGAAGCACATACTATATTCTGCCATTTACATAATACAGAATATATCTAAAATTTCTTAACTGATTTAAAAATAGCAAATAGCAGTATAACTTATTTCTACTATGTTTAAAAAAAAAACATGTCTAAATGATGTGTGGAAAGATTTTCACACCGAGACCTTTAAATTAGCAGTGAATGGGTTAAATGTTGAATCCCTCGCTCTTTACACAAGTATGCAAATCCAACATAACAAGTCTCCTCTGTCTTACTTTAAAGCCTCAAGACTGAAGGCTGAAGCGCACAAAAAAGCCCCACATTCACCAACATCTCGCACAACACCCCCACCCACGCACCCATTTCTCCTCCATCCACCAGGAAACAGCTGTCAGCTGGCCGGAGTCCATCCTTTCCTGCTTGGCACAATAGAGGGAAGGAAGATGTTTCCTTCCTTTCCCGGGCTAACCAGTCATTTACGCGGGCCGAGCAGAGACTCAGAGCCACGTTCCTGACATTTAAAAAAAAAAAACAAAAAAAAGCCTCACCAGTTGTTGAGTCAGTTAGGCTGTCAAAATGTTAGGATTAAGAATCTGTGCCGCACTAATCCTGTAGTGCCAACTAAAGACCCTCAGGAATTTATAAAAGAGGGGGAAAAACATCAAAAGCAGCCTCTGTAATAAACTAGACTACCTGTTAGCAGTTTTGGTTTTCAAGCTCTTCATGCATGGGGAGGCTCTGCTGAAACCAAGTCAGGTCACTAACCTAGTGATATATAATATATAAACATAACATAATATATAAACAGCCTGTCAGGATTTCCCTCTGGTAAGGTGAACACATCTCGAAAACACCCACTTAATGCAATCAGGGGTGAGAATTAAAGGCAGTGAGTTGATTTCAGATAGAGCTGACCACTTATCCGTCCATTTATTCACGCTTTAAACGGTCCACAGGGCAGGGCCCGTGCTCGATGTTGCCGTTTAACTTCCGTTTAACTTCTTGAAAACATTTTGTTGTAAAACCATGCACGTTTAATCTGCCAAACCATAAAAAATAACTTCTCCCATTTAGTGAGACAGCAACAACAAACAAAAAAAAATGGCAGAGTGTAAATTTCAGACACATCTGCCATCGCTGACATACGACCGCAGCACCAGAGGAACATTAACATGTTAAACGGGTGACGTTTGTGTGTCAGCAGCTAATATTTTCCCTCACAATGGCTTCGGAAAGCCTCTCAGGGCTTTTCAGAGAAATCGCCGGTTGCCGTCTTGAGAAAGGATAAAGAGATCTCCTTGTTCACGTGGGAACAGAGCAGCAGCACAGCTCACAGAACACAGAAAAGGAAGAACACACCCCGGCCTCCAGAGCCCCACTGTTACCAACACTCATCGATCATTCGGAGGTCCAGAACTGCTGAAACATCTGAAGCTTCAAACTGATCGTTACAGAGTTTTAACAGCAGATACCTTTAATTGTTAATCCCTGTTGTTGGTACTTAAATGCAATATAAGATAGATCCTACACAAAAAAAACATTTTCTATTAAACTCTAAAATTCAGGACAATAAAGAAACAAAGTGAAATCAATACTCCAATAAAGGCCAATAGAGTCCTTGACTCTAGTGTCCTTGACACTAGAAGTTCACCTTAAGTAAAAAAATAAAATAAAATTCACCACAAATTTAAAACAAATGTATTTCAAAACAGAAAAAGTAACAATTATTGCTACAGCGACATGAATTTATTAATTAATACCTTAATGATGCTGTTATTAGCAACACTTATTGCGAATTTGATTTGATATATAAACACACAAACAAAAAAATAGTTTTTCTTGGAAGCAAGAGAAAAGCACAGTACCCTCTGTTCACCCAGCTGATCGTCAGTGGGCAGCAACAGGTGGGGGAGGGGCGTTGCTATATTCATTTATGCCCCAGATGGGCACTTTCTCTGGCAACTAACAGGACTAAACCATGGGAACATATAAAGTAATTTTAGCTGTTTTTTTAACTGCAACTTTTTAAAACCTCGGTTTTACCTTGATACTAATAATCCCAAGGCTAGTTTGGAGTCAGCAGGTTCAAACCTAGAACATCCTTACCATGAAATAACAGTAATGACAAAAATACTGACAAGCTACAATACAAGGAATAAATTATGCCTAAATACTAAACCGTTCCTTGCAAAGACTATGTTCTGCTGTCACCTTTGTCTTTACTAAGATACATTTTCAGCACATAGTGTAAGTAAAGCAAATGTTTGTTAATCTTCATAAATCAGGAAAAGATGTCAAGAAAAGAGCTACTGGTCTAAACCTGCTAGCAATCACAGTATTAATTAAACACGTTACAACAGCTGTGACAAACAAAGCTGGATGAAGACCCATGCATTGTGAGGATTTGTAAGGGAATTAAAAAATGTATATGTTTAAAGTCAACTTTTAGAGAACTGCAGCAAATAATTAAGTGTGAAATTAGGCTGCTAAGATTCTTGAACCATCACAACTGACCAAATATTGAACCCAAATGGTTCTTTTTGACTATGCACATAATATTACAGAGTTGATTCCAGTTTGATTAATGTAAACTGTAGATGTACTATTATGATTTTATTATCTCACTCTCATGTACTGTCTTTATTGTTTCTTTGCTTGGGGACAAGCATTAAGTACAAACAAACACTAACATGTATAGTCTTCACTTATTCGCGATGCACCTCCCCAAATGGCTGTTCAGCAACAGGTCAGTACAGCAGCATAGCAGGATAAAATATCACACTTAAATCTTAAAATGACTTTAAAACAGACCACAATGAAACTACATGATCATCATAGAGCCATCGTGGGCTGGCTGTCAATTATGACCACAAGACTGGTCTTTGAGAAACTGCTTAAATCTTAATCTTAATCTAATGTTATTGCTCAATTACATATCATCCTTAGAGACCAGATGGGTTGTTGATGCTGCTTCAGAACAGGAAGTGACTTAAATGGGAGCGAATCATAGAATGTTTGAAACTATTTTCAGTCTGAAATCAGTAGACGATCTGGAATTAGTCTAAATGTATGTAGATGTGCTTTCGCAATTCTGCTAAGTGTGTATTTTTCTATTCTAGATATTTAGATGAGAATCCAGAACAAAATAAAGATATTACACTTCTGAATCCTGCTCATTGTGTTGACCAATATTTTTAAAAATTAAATCAAAACTTCAGACCACAGACCATGTCCTTGAAGGAAAACTAACTGAAAGTTCTTCTAGATGAGATATCTAGATAACGTGACAGCTGTGCATGGCCAGCCATTATGACCTTTCCAGCCAAATATACAACCGCATCGTCAGCATACATTTAAATCCTGCACCAAGAAAGGCTTCAAGCAAATAGTTTATGTACAGACTGAATAGTGGAGGACCAAGAACCAATCCCTGTGGTGCACCAGTTTTGACTTTAAGAAAGCATGAGTGCTCACCACAAATTACACACTGTTTATGATTAACGAGATATGACTGACACTTTAAAGTAACCAAAAAATATATAAATAGGCACTTTTTTTAGTTAGTTTTTTATTCTACTGGGCTTACTTCTGGGTTCTGCCTATTGCCCTTTATTTCTCTTTGTTTTCCAAGTCAGCACTCTGCAGCTTCCATAGAACCAGACGTCACAAGCCTAACTACTCAGAAGAGAACTTTGGGAGATGTGTGTCACATTACACAGCTAATCAAAAGAAATAGGATCTGTTATGTTGGTGAACTACATTCTTTAAACTCAGAATATGAACATGGTTAGACTTAAAAATACTTTTAGTTGACTGGCGGATCAGTCCCGCACACATCAAGACATAATCATTCTATGAAATAACAAGACTGGCTTACTTTTCAGAGATTCTAGAACAAAAATCACCATTTAAATTTAGAATTAGGCACAAATGGGGTTTTCAAGTATAAAGGAAATAGATTATCCATATTTAAGGGACACTTTGACACGTTTGACGGACATCTAATCAAACAGCTTCTAAGTCTTAAGAACATGCATTTCTGGAAGATTCTGAGATTAGCAGATGCAATCTGCATTGAATAAGAAGCCATTCTGACCAGAACTGTGATGGTGAAACTAGAGTGCAGCAAGGACATTTTAAAGTTACTTAGAGGAGCGAGCTAAAGGGATGTAAAAGGTCAGGTTTTGGTGTTCGTGGTCACTGCAGTATCTGGTTGAGAGACAGATGTTTGGGAATGAGTTTGATGGCCCTTTTAGGGTTATTTTTCCTGGATTTGATTAAACATCCAAAACCGACCTGAGGGCAAATCCCTTAGTTAGATGTGAACTTTTCATATTTTTAATAATTCTACCGAAATTCATCAACGTCTAATGAGTTTCTATGAATAACCCTGCCATATGCACACACCCTTTCATCACTTTTTTCTTGTTGGAGTTGCACAGGGCTAGAACTTCATTAGTAGAAGTTCTAGGCCTCCATTGAACCATGAAAAGATAGTCTGCACTGCAGGTTAAAACATTTTTTTCATTACCATGAGACAACAGGGCAGATACATGCACACCCTGCAATTCCAAACACTTGAAGAAGTTTATGTGGTTTCAAAGAATCATGTCCTGTTCTGACCTTTGTCAACACTTGGACAACTATGTTTTCTTTTACTGGCTTTTACGGAATGTCTGGATTTCATGACGGAAACCCTCTTCCACAACTTCAATTGAGGAGTAAGTCCTATAGTAAGTGTTTAAGCACTGAAGACATGGCATGGGCCCAGTACTACCAGTACTTAGTACTTACCATTTTATTATTTTAGACAGAAAGAACTAAAAAAAATAGTAATGTGAAGATCTAAAGGTGTCTTCTTAGATAGATTATGGTATGACGTCACAGTCACACACCATCTCTCTCTGTTGTTCTCTGGTCTCTGGTAAACAAGCTCTTAATAAGGTAGTGCCATTTAAAATAAACGTTTGGCTACTCCATAGACATGCTATTTGCAAACTAGTATCCATCGCTGTTATTTTAAAATGCACTGGCTGGGCAAAAGGGATCAAACAAAGTTAATGGGTAACGTAATTGTCATGGCAACAGGTTATTTAACCCAAACTGGTGTTTAAATGGGTCCTTCATTCCCCTACCTACCTACCTACCTACCAGAAGACACTAATAAATATTCTGTGTAACAAGGGCCACATTCTGAAAATCGTAAAACTGCAGCACTGACTTAGACTCTCAGGGCAAGTAAACAATCTATAGAAGCTTCATTTCTTTATATGCATAAATTCAATAATTCAGTTTTCTCCTTTTTTCCGCTGGAAAAGGAAGACACGTCTTCATTGATCAAGAAAGATGGATCTTTTTTTACCTTTATGGTCCATGTTTGTCATATTTAATGGCGGAGCAGTACTTGAATGCTATATAGTCAAATCAGAATAAACTGCTCGGACTTTATTAGAATAGAAATCAATGTGAGAAAAACCCGGATCGGCGCGTCTCTAGTTTGGAGTTAATTTGCCTCGCTTGTCAAACAACTTAATTTCATGTAAAATTACTTCAAAATTATTCCGATCACAATTATTTCACAGTTACCATCCAAAAACCCAAAACTTCTGTGCATTTTATTCGGATTTTATGTGATAAAACAGAACATAGAGCTAACTTGTCACGGACAATGAAATTTATACACAATGTTTGAATCTTTCCACAAACAAAAAGCTTGTGACATGCATTAACGCTCTCTGGAGTCTTTATGGAAACACTTTCCAATACAGTTCCAGGTGCAAGTCTTTTGGGGTATTTATCTCCCTCACAGGAAATCTGTCTCAAACTGAAGAAAAGTCTACTCAGAAACAGATCAAATTTGATCCCTCTAATAACATTTTTAGATTTGAGTAGCTCAAAAATAGTTAAATTCAGTCGGACTGAATAAATAGCATCTAAGGAGGAATTTTAATTTTTTTTTTTAATCAAAGATTCCTATTGGATTTAGGTCAGGATTTGACTGGGCCATAATAACGCATAGATATGCCTGTGTCTAAACCGCTCCACTGTAAATCTGGCAGTATTTGTGGATGGCACAGCTTGCTATTCTGTCGACAGATTCTCCAACCTGACCTGAGGATCTCTGCAGCTAAATTAATCAGTTTAGGAGAGTTGCATCTGCACCATATTCTCTCCCATTTTAAGACAATGCATTCAACAGAAATGTTCAAAGCTTGGCGCATGGCTTCACCACCTAACCCCTGAGTTTTCTGCTCTGTTCCTCTGTCCCCGTGACGCTGCTTGTTCTCTGAAGTTCTCTAACAAACTTCTGAGCTCTTCGCTGAACTGCTCTATTTACAGGTACATCTCAAAAGATTAGAATACTGAGAAAAAGTTCAATCGTTTTTGTCAGAAAGAGAGACTCGTGGGAGCAATTCTTTACGAGGGACATATTTCAAGATTCAATTTTCTTGTAATTTTGGTTATAACGATTTACAGATGAGCCACAAAAGGTCAATGCTAAGGTATAGCAGGACAAGCTGCACCAGCAACAGGAATAACCGCAGCCTAGAGAGGATTGCCAAGCAGAAGAAGACGTGCACTGAGGCTGGAGTCTGAGCATCAAATCCTAACCATCAGCTACGAAGGCTGCTTTCCTCACGTCAAGGCCCTCCTGAACCGGAGACAACGTCAGAACCACCTTGCCTGGGCTAGGAGAAAAAGAGCCAAAAAATATCTCAGCGGTCCAAACTCCTAAAGTTTGCGTTTCATTTAAAACAATCAAGGACTCAGAAATTGAAAGAGGAGCAGAGAGGCACAGAAGTCCAGTGTGAAGGTCCCACAGTCCGTGATGGTCTGGCGTGCCATGGCGTCTACTGGTCCTGGTCCACCGGGTTTGCAGAAGTCCACAACAAAGAGCACTCCATGCTTCCCTCTGCTGACAAGCTGCATGGAGATGCTGCTGACTCCAGTTCTCAGTGGGACTCGGCACCAGGTATTAAAAAGCTGGTTCAGCGGCCATGGTGGTACTGTGCTTGACTGGCTAGAA